>NW_028301577.1:16492500-16657500 GCF_042242905.1 Orbicella faveolata | reverse complement strand
GGCCATGGCCTACCCTGTGGCCTACCCTATGGCCTACAGGTGGTCAGATTTTTAAAAACATAAACAAAACATCAGTAAGATTCGAACGAGTTAGCTGGCATAAAATTCTATCCCTCTAATAGGGGTATACTAAAAAAGTCACCAACACGAATCTCAACATCAGAGGGAACAAAACAATGCAAAACCTTGCAGCACTCAGCCTTGAAACATTCTATTTCTCGCTGTCTTCGACGTCTAGCTTCCCCAGCCAAGTAATCAACCATAACGGCAGGTTAAGAGGGAGGGGAAGGGCCCGGGGGAACTCCCATATAAAAAGAAGGGTGTGCTGGTTGGAAATTTTGGAGAGAACCCCTAAGAGAAACCAAGATCCTGTTTTGCGGGCGTGGTTTGAAATTCGTTTCTCCCCTAAGAGGTACCAATTCTTACATAAGATATTATCTCCTGTCATATTTCGCAAAAGCTCCCGCTGTGGACCTTTCGAGGCCAAACACCCTAAGAGGTACCAAAACTGCGTTTTTAACGCCTAAAAGGTATGGCAAGCACCCCTTTCATTTTTACATGGGATTCCCTCCCCACCCCCCCGTGGGAAGGCCCGATATTACGTGGTCGCTGAGAATATCCAAAATGGCGGCTCCACGATCTATACCGGCTGCCAGCTTGTAACATAAGAGGGACTACTCGTAATCTAAACATATAGTGGAGTGCTAGTGTAAACATGTAATGAACAGCGTTAGTGACTGTTAGTGTTGGTGTTAGTAACTTTTCAGTATGCCCCTATTAGAGGGATACAAGAAACCACGAGGTATATAATTTTATGCCACCTTACTCATTTGACTCTTACTGATGATTTGTTTATGTTTTTAATAATCTGACCACCGGTAGCTAGGCCATAGGGTAGGCCACAGGGTAGGCCATGGCCCACACCCGTACTGCTGGGTTATTTGCCCAGTGAACATGGAATCTCTTCAACACAGTAAACTTCTCTTGAATAAGGTCAGTTGTTTGAATGTTTTTATCAGCCTTTACTTCTTTCTATTTCGGACTGTTATCTGTCATCGCCTATTCCAAAACAAAGGGAAACTTTGGGTGGCCGCTTGGAGCTAAACCCACCTATAAGCCCTGTGAGGCCGCGGAGAATACTAAAAAACATCTGGTGAGGGTCGAGGGGAAACTACATATAATAGCATACAGTGTACACCCCTATACACTCCTATGCTGCATTGTAGAGAACTATACAGTACGATACATCCTTATACAGCACTATACATCCGTCTACAACACTATACACCACTATACACCGCTAAACAGCACTATACAGCGCTATACACTCCTACACAGCGCTATACACCCCTATACAGCACTATACACCCCTAAACAGCACTATACACCCCCATACAGCACTATACACCCCTATACAGCACTATACACCCCCATACAGCACTATACACCCGCATACAGCACTATACACCCCTATACAGCACTATACACCAGTATACAACACTATTCACCCCTACACAGCACTATACACACCTAAAAAGCACTATACAGCGCTATACACTTCTACACAGCGCTATACACCCCTATACAGCACTATACACCCCCTAACCAGCACTATACACCCCTATACAGCACTATACACCCCTATACAGCACTATACACACCTAAACAGCACTATACAGCGCTATACACCCCTATACAGCACTATACACCCCTATACAGCACTATACACCCCCATACAGCACTATACACCCCGATACAGCACCATACACCCCTATACAACACTATTCACCCCTATACAGCACTATACACACCTAAACGGCACTATACAGCGCTACACACTCCTACACAGCGCTATACACCCCTACACAGCACTATACACCCCTAAACAGCACTATACACCCCTATACAGCACTATACACCCTATACAGCACTTTATACCCCCATAAAGCACTATACACCCCCATACAGCACTATACACCCCCATACAGCACTATACACCGCTATACAACACTATACACCCCTATACAGTACTATACACCCCTATACAGCGCTATAACACCCTATACAGTACCATACACCCAAATACAGCACTATACACCCCTCTACAGCCCTATACACACCCATACTGCACTATACACCCCTATACAGCACTATACACCGCTATACAACACTATACAGCACTATACACCCCCATACAGCACTATACACCCCTATACAGCACTAAACACCGGTATACAACACTATACACCCCTATACAGCACTATACAGCAGTAGACAACCCTATAAAGCCCTATACACCCCGATACAGCACTATACACCCCTATACAGCACTATACAGCACTATACAACACTATACACCCCTATACACCCCTATACAGCAGTAGACAACCCTATGAAGCACTATACACCCCCATACAGCAGCAGACAACCCTATAAAGCACTATACACCCCCCATACAGCACTATACACCCCTATACAGCACTAAACACCGGTATACAACACTATACACCCCTATACAGCACTATACACCCCTATAAAGCGCTATAAAACCGTATACAGCACTAAACACCACTATACATCCAAATACAGCACTATAGATCCCTATACAGCACCTTACACCGCCATGCAGCATTATACGTTACTATACACCACTATACACTACACACCGCTAAACAACACTAGACACCCCTATACAGCACTAGACACCTCTATAAAAGCACTATACACCGCTATACAGCGCTATACACTCCTATACAACATTATACACCCCTGTACAGCACTATACATCCCCATACGGCACTATACACCCCTATTCAGCACTATACACCCCTATATAGCACTATACACCCTATACAGCCCTAGACACCCTTATACAGCACTATACACCCCTATACAGCACTATACACCTCTGTACAGCGCTATACATCCCTATACGGCACTATACACAACTATAAAGTACTATACACCCCTTTACAGCACTATACACCCCTATACACCACTATACACCCGTATACAGCACTATACAGCACTACACACCCCTATACAGCACTATACAGTACTATACATCCCTATACAGCACTATACACCCCTGCACAACACTATACACCCCTAAACAGCACTATACACCCCTATACAGCAATGTACGCCCCTATACAGCACTATACACTCCTGTACAGCACTATACATCCCTATACGGCACTATACACCCCTATAGAGCACTATACACCGCTATACATCGCTATACACGCCTATACAGCACTATACACCCCTATACAACCATATACACCCCTAAACAGTACTATACACCCCTATACAGCATTATACACCCCTATACAGTACTATACACCCCTGTACCGCACTATACATCCCTATACGACAATATACACCCCTACATAGCACTCTCCATTCCTTTACAGTACTATACACCCCTATACAGTACTATACATCCCTATACAGCACTATACACCCCTATACAGCACTATACACCCCTATACAGCACTATGCACCCCTGTAGAACACTCTACAGCCCTAAACAGCACTATACATCCCTATACAGCACTGTACACCCCTAAACAGCACTATACACCCCTGTACAGTATTATACATCCCTATACAGCACTATACATCCCTATACAACACTATACACCCCTATACAGCACTATACAGCACTATACAACACTATACATCCCTATACAACACTATACACCCCTATACAGCACCCACCCCAGCTGTTTAGGGGTGTATGTGGTTGTATAGGGGTGTATAGTGCTGTATAGGCGTGTATAGCGATGTATAGCGGTGTATAGTGCTCTATAGGGGTGTATAGTGCCGTATAGGGATGTATAGTGCTGTTTTTAAATAATAAACTATAATTGTCAAGGTAAAATTTGTTTTCTAGAGGCTTTGATGCTAGGGAATAGAACAATAGCGATCACCCTGTTCAACCTTCTCAGCTAATAGTTTTCTTAACCTTTCACAGATATCAAGTAAAATATCTTCCGTTTGTTGAGTTGACAGTCGATAGTTGATTTTTATTTAAGAAAAATTACATCCATCCGATAGTATGGCCAGTCGTTTCGCCATTTTTCAAATGCAAATACATAGTAGACCGTGTATGTATAATTAAATTCCATGTTGCCGTGCATCTGTTCAGTATTAGTATAAATCTGCCAGCGTTCTATTACGAATGCCATGAGCTTATTGGCTACGCTACTCACTATCTATTCTGTGGTAGATAGTGAGTAGAGTAGCAGTATTCGTTTGTTAACAAAATGACACCCGCTTCAATGAAAAACAGTTTCTAGATGTATCCATGTATAGTGTTATGGGTGTTATGTTATGTATAGTGTTATGTATAGTTTTGTGGGTGTCTAGTGCTATATAGGGGCGTCTACTGCTGTATAGGGGTGTATAGTGCTATATCAGGGTGTATAGAGCTGTATAGGGATGTATAGTGCTGTATAGGGATGTATAGCACTGTATAAGGGTGTGTAGTGCTGTATAGGGGTGTATAGTGCCGTATAGGGATGTATAGTGCTCTAAAGTGCTGTATAGTGCTGTATAGTGGCGTATACTGTTGTATAGGGGTGTATAATGCAGTACAGGGGTGTAGAATGCTGTATAGGGGTGTATAGTGCTGTCTAGGGGTGTATAGTGCTGTATAGGGGTGTATAGTGCTGTATTTGGGTGTATAGTGCTGTATAGGGGTGTATATCGCTGTATAGAGGTGTATAGTGCTGTATAGGGGTGTATAGTACTGTAAAGGGGTGTATAGTGCTGTAGAGGGGTGTATAGCGCTGTATAGGGGCTTATAGTGCTCTATAGGAGTATAGTGCTGTATAGGAGTGTATAGTCCTACATAGGGGTGTATAGTGCTGTATTGTGCTGTATAGGGGTGTAAAGTGCTGTGTAGGGGTGTATAGTGCCGTAGAGGGGTGTATAGTGCTGTATAGGGATGTATAGGGGTGTATAGTGCTGTATGGCGGTTTATAGTGCTGTATAGGGGTGTATACTGCTGTATAGGAATGTCTAGTAATTTATAGGGGTGTATAGTTCTGTACAGGGGGGTATAGTGCTGTATAGTGCTGTATAGGGGTGTATAGTGCTGTATAGGGGTGTATAATGCTGTATAGTGGGGTATAGTGTTGTATAGGGGTGTATAGTGCTGTATAGGGGTGTATAGTGCTGTATAGGGGTGTATAGTGCTGTATAGGGATGTGTAGTGCTATATATGGGTGTATAGGGCTGCATAGGGGTGTAGAGTACTGTATAGTGGGGTATAGTGTTGTATAGGGGTGTATAGTGCTGTATAGGGGTTTATAGTGCTCTATAGGGGTGTATACTGCTGTATAGGGATGTATAGTGTTGTGTATGGGTGTGTAGTGCTGTATAGGGGTGTGTAGTGCTGTATAGTCCTGTATAGGGGAGTATAGTCCTGTATAGGGATGTATAGTGCTGTGTAGGGGTGTATAGTCCTGTATAGGGGTGTATGGTGCTGTATAGGGATGTATAGTGCTGTATAGGGGTGTATAGTGCTGTATAGGGGTGTATAGTGGTGTATAGGGGTGTGTAGTGCTGTATAGGGGTGTATAGTGCTGTGTAGGGTTGTATAGGGCTATATAGGAGCGTATAGTACTGTATAGCGGTGTATAGTACTGTATGAGGATGTATAGTGCTGGTTAGGGGTGTATTGGTCGGATAATATACTTTGTGCTGATACATGAAGTTAACCCTCACTAGATGTTATTTAGATTTCTCCGTGAGGCCGCACAGATAACAACAAAGTCCCAGGCTTCCCTCCTCCTGCTCCGCACCATTTTGTCACAAGCGTGCAAATGGCAGAAAGCCGAGAAGAAGAACACGAGGAGATGGATGCTCCAGAAGTTATCGACAGGTTGGAGGATCTCGCCCTGTCTGGAAGAGAAGGATATGTATGTTGTTAAGTTAACAGCGAGTTAATAGAAAACACTCCTGGCTTAAAACACCAGCCGTTTCAAAAGCTAAAAAGCGCGTGTTGTGTGACCTCATTTGTTTGTCTGTTGCGTGCCCACAGGTTCCCAATAGATACACCGTACCTTTGCGTCAGGGCATTGATATCAATGACTTGGTACAAGGAGACGGTACCATGTTTGAGACGGATCTTGATAGCATGGGTATGTAGTTTGTTAGCTGCTTTTTAATAAAGTAAAATTGATAAATTAGCACATGCACTCTGCGGGCCAATTGCTCTTGTTGAGGTCGGTTGACCTGACAAGGTCGAAAAGTAAAAGGTAGTTTATGGGCCTTTCCATTTTATATCCACACCCTTCTCCCTGTTAGTACGGTAAGTCAAAATTTACAGCCTGAGGGGAAAAAGAGCTGACTTAATGCCGCCAGAAATAATGCAATTTTTTTACCTCTTCAAGATTTTTCCTATCCCATATGCTGTGAGAGTAGCACCGTAGAAATTACTCTTGTATCCCTTTTAGGAAATCTTGTCAATGGGGTGCGTGGAGCTAAAATGGATGGGTTAGGAGTTACTATTATATGGCTTGTATTTGTAGCTCTGATTGGCTAATTCTTGGGCATTATTCTCCCATAATACCCACACTGTGATTACAGGCCTGCAAAAACAAAGCAAAAAGCCATAATAAACAACTTATTAACCTCGAACGATCGGTCTTTCCAGGAAAATCTCAAACCTCGGCCTTGCTATATTGACCTCGCTTTCGCTTGGTCAATACGGCAAGGTCTCGGTTTGAGATTTCCCCGTAAAGACCTCACTTTCGGGTGATAAGTAGTTATTAATGACATTCTGTGTTTCATGATTGACCTCAAGTAATTGTGCTTGTTTCTCTTTTTTTTCCAAGCCGCTTTTGAAGATGAAGAAGGATCACAATATTTTGATTCTGAGGATGTCTTCCAGCAGCTAAATTATGAGTGTAATGACTTTGGAGATGACTCTGGATCAGATAGAGATGACGATGTGGTAGGACTGTCACTGAACTGTCTTTGTAGCAGAGTAACAGCCACGCAATTGTTGTTGTTAGCAATTGATGTTATAGATCTATGTATAATCATAGTCCTAATCAATAATTATACATTTGTAGGTATAATTTTAAATTGCAGTACTTATTTACAGTGCGACTACTCCAACCAAGGCCACCCAACAAAATTTTCCACAAATTTAACAAATAAAACTTGTAGAGGTCAACAATGGCTTTCTAACAAATTATCAAATAAATCAAGATGTACATCACAAAAGCAACAGATTTGTGGTCATTTTGGATAATTTGTTGGAAAACTATTGTTAACCTCCACAATTTTTATTCGTTAAATTGGTAGAACATTTTGTCGGGTGCCCCTGGTTAGAGTAGTCGCACTTTAAAGGCAATGGTGAATTAATTAAAATTGCAGACAGTTGAAAATATAATCATAATTAAATATGCCAAAAAAAAAAATTAGAGCAGATAATTATTGGTCAATATTTTCTATTTATTGGTGTGCTTTCTTCCTCCTGTAATCCCAAGTATGTACATTACTATTATTAATATTAAATAGTGAAGTAAGGGGCAAGACGATGTTGTAATACACATTATAATATCTTGCAGGCTGAGAGCTTTAAGTTATTTTGTTAGTGTAAAGTAGTATTTTTCAAACCTTTTCCAAAATAGATTTGAGTCGGGACAGTGAAAGAGTTGTTTCTGATCCTTTGCTACAAAAAGTACCTAAATAATGCTCGTGAACTGTATCCAATTTTAAATAATTTGTGTTTGTAGATAGTATAGTATGGGGAAGAGTGAAAGCAAGTTTCAGCTCTTCCCCAGTTAAGTTGAAATATTCTTTTTCTACCTGTAGACACCTTTCAGGCGGCTGGCTCGTAGGATGGAGGATTTAACAGGAGACAGAGGAGTTCTCAAGCAAATAGTTCGACAAGGAACAGGACCTGTTGTACCTCAAGGAGCTACTGTTAGATGTATGTACAATAGTCCAGTTCCAAGTTAACCTAGACTGCTGAACAAAAAGAACTTAAATAACATAAACACTATACAGAGGCTGAAAATACTGCTTCCAGTGTTGCAATTGGTGATAGACATTCTCTAAGATTTTTTGTAATCCCATCTGTTTCTTTTCTTTTCTGAATTTTTGGTGGCTTCTGTCCACCTTCATCAGAGTTGAAATATCAAAGTTGGTTATTGCTCGCGCTACAACCCCACTTGCTGTTGTTTTTTACTGATTTTTTTAAATCAATGGTAAGTATGCGCAAGGGAATGGTTTCCTCTCATTAGTGGTGATGCTGTCAAAAGTTGAGTGCCATGACTTCAAGAAAAGCCTCTTGTGGCTGTTGGCAACACCATGTTCGAGGATCTGGGCATCCCTCGGGTGGGAGTTGTGATCCGTGGACACAGCATGCTGTTTAATTGCTGATTCTCTGTTGCTCACGTGGTATGGATCATGCTTGACCCCCCCCCCCCCCCCCCCCCCCATGAGCTCCACAAGTGCTTGCTATCCTGATGTAGGTGAAAGCATAGTTGTTAGTCATAGAAATGACTATACAGAGGCTTCTTTGGTATTTATACTCAGTGGTCTTGTTGTTTTGAAGCTTGACTATCCAATCTAGTTTGACGGTTTTCCTTTCCCAACAGACCTGCTGCAGAAGAATTTGAGAACCTGCATAAAAATAAGTTACAAAATTTTTTATAAATGCTGGCTAGGCATGACAATCAAAGTTGCTAGTAAAAGATCCACAATACTGTAATTTGTGGATTTTGAAAAATTTTTTAAATATTCCTAACACAAGAAGATCAGTTACACAATCACAAATTGGATTGCTTCTCATTCTGACTGTTACCTTGTGTTCTATCTTGCTTATGTAACCTGCAATCCAAAGTGGGTCTCAAAACTGTATGTGCTTTGGTGGCATTCTATGTAAAACAAACTTTGATCAAATGACAGATAACGATCTACAGATGAAGTTTAACTAGTGATGATTAAATTGTAGCCTGCAGTAGCAACCCGCAGTCTTTTCAATAAAGTACTCTATTAACTTGTACTGGACAAAATATTTGCTAGGAAAGGAATTTTTTTAAAAACTGTTTGCAAAACTCAAACTTCATTTTCAAATGTGCAGTTCCAGAAAATATCTATACTCCCTGCACAGAAGGGATTGGAATTTCCTGGGGAGTGGGGGTTCTGGAAGACCAAAAAATTTAAAGAAATGTATGAAGCTTAACTGGAATTTCCAGAGGGGTGGGGAGGTGTTAGAAAAATTCCTTTTGGTGGGGGAGGTATGGATCTTGTCTGGAACTACACAATCGCCCGCATAAACTTGCAATAAATATTTCTTTAGAAAACAAAGTTTTGACCAGCTGAGCCTGCCAGACAGCACATTGACAAATATTTACCTTGTGTTTGAATTTGCTTAAATTTACATTTTTGCTTGAATTTACATCTTGTTTTCACAAATGAAAAAGGTTAAATTAGTAATATGTAAACCATTCTAACCTCAAATCACGGCCTTTTTTCGAGCAAAACAACTCGAAAAGTTTATTTTCTGGCAACAAATTGGAGCTACACAACTCTCAAACAATTTATTTTAAAAAACTTACACAACTCGGAAAACTTGTTACACAAATCCTGGCCAGTTGCAGTTGCCAAGCTACAAAACATTCATTCCTGATGGCACAGGCTCAAGTACTTATTGAAGACGAGCAGGTCAAAATCACAGCACCAGACTAACTTTCCAGAAATCATACGCACTTCCTTTGAACCTAACATTGGACTGCGTACATGCACTTATGATGTAATTTGCCCCAGCTGTGGGGAAGCCAAATTGGTGACCAGGTCCCAAAAAATCTTTTACACAGACTGGGTTATGACTGCATTACACTTAGTGATAGTCTTGTGTAATAATTATCTGCTTCAAAATTTATGCTAGCTGTGTCTACAAGATATAATTTTAAATAATTGTTCCACCATTAAAATTCAAAAAATAAAATAATTTGATTTTTTTTCTGAACAGGTCCTTTTGGACATATTTGTTTAGTTTTATTTAATCACCTTTGGTTTGATTTGATTCTACAGATCACTATAATGGCTATCTTGAATTTAATGATGAGCCATTTGACTCTTCAAGATTACGAGGCAGGCCAGATGTGGGAAAACTGGGTTAGTTGAAAAAACCTTAATATCCACTTGAGTTTTGAGCATTTTATGTCAAACAAGTTTTTTTGTTTCTTTATTATATGAAACAAGTACAGTCAAACCTGTATATAACGGCCCTGTATATAGTGGTCACCCTGTGTATAACGGTCACTGAACAACTTCCCAAAAATCGTCCCTTATATTTACTGTTATGTTGACCTACATATAGCGGTCACCTGTATATAACGGACACGGTCACCCTTTAGACTTCCTGAATCCACAATTTCATTATCTTTTACCTGTGTATAACGGTCACGAAATTGGGTTACGATTAACAAATAATGACAAGCTTTATTCATCAGCTCCTTAAATAGCAGCCACCAAGGCAGGGGTCTCACAAAAATACAAATATTAGTACTAAACACAACTACTAACACATGTCATTGCCTACATCCGACACATGCTTGCACGGCAGATAGCATTAAAGTGCCATCGCTTTCAAACAATAGTTACTGTAACTGTAACATCACAAGCATACCACTCTGTTTTCACTTCTGTCATAGTTCCCTGATTACAACACTGTACCGTACTTATCTGTTTCAAAGTGTTGTCGCGGGCCAGACCAACTGTAAAATGTAGATTTCATTAAGCAATAAAATGATGTGATGATGAAATAAATGTAAAAATTTGAGTGATTTTCCACGTAAAAACGTATGTAAAAACGGTCTATTCAATAAGAAGAACATGAAAAAAAAATAAATAAACAAGTGCAGCGAGTTTGTGCACGTTTATTCACTACTCTGATCTGTTCATACATTAGACTAATAAATGATTTACTTTTGATCCTTGTTTTTTTCAGAGGAGTTGCTTCCAGGGTGGTATATTGGTGTGAGCACAATGAGAAGAGGAGAAAAATCCAAATTTCTTCTCTCTCCAGAGTACGCTTTTAAAGATTTGGGTTCACCTCCACGAGTACCTCCATCAGCTACTGGTTTGTGTTGATATACTTGCCTCTCAAAACTGAAATGAACCATGGTTTTCTTCTTTATTATAGATGCACTTGATTCAGAATGTTTCAATAAATTGATCGGGGGATCAACTGATTGAGGACTATCTAATCAATCATTTATTTGCCCATTCCAAATGAATTACAAGGAATTTTGTTACTGAACTATACTTGAGCAGGAGCTCCCATCAAACCCTTTTGGGCTTTATCATCTGGAGAGTCCCTGGCAAGTTTACAGGAGTGATTTCTACATACACAATTCCATGATTTATATATTGAATATCATTATTCAATAATAATGCCTATCTTCATTAATTTTAGTGATAGTGATTGATGTCATTTCCTATGCTTTCTGTTGGAGGAGATTATGATTCTGAATTTTCTTTCTTAGATAAACTTCATGTTCACCCTGACCCCTGCCCAGGTCTCTTGATCTTAAGACCATTAGGCCATTGTGCCTCCCACACATAGAAATTTAGAAATCTAGGGGAGGGGAGGGGGAGAAAGATAAGGCTACCCCAACAGAAGTTTTGATTTCTCCCATCTGGAAAGTTGAGCATATGGCCTAATAAGTGCATAAATTATATCTGATGCTTGAACACTGAACTGCAGGGCATTCACAGGAGTAAGGTCACTGATATGTAGGTTGAATACAACAAACGTCCAATTTTTTTCCACCATCTTTTGACAGTGCTTTTTGAAGTGGAGTTACTGAGCTATATTGACCACAAAGCTGCTGATGACTATGATGCATTTACAGAAGTAAGTGTAAAATATGCCTGGTCTGTCAACCAGCCTTATTACGTGGCTTGCTCTGTGAGCAGGCAAGATGAACCAAATCCTGCACTGTGATTGACGAGGGTTGTCCAATATTCTCCAAAGTGCAAAACATGATGAATAGCAATGATTGTCGAAAAATACATGAACTGACACGATTCATATAATGGCATCTTCCTTTTCGCACTACTCGTACATAGCGCTCCTGGGCTCTTACACTTTGAGAACAAAGAACATTAATTGTGTTTTGCGCTTTGGGGCATTCATGTTTTTAGAACGAGGAATATACCTTCTAATAATATAAAGCTCTCTGCACGCATTGCAGGCCTATGATGAGGGAGCATAAAGCTCTCTGCACGCATTGCAGGTCTATGATGGGGGGGCATAAAGCTCTCTGCACGCATTGCAGGCCTATGACGAGGGAGCATATTATTAAGTAGCGCTTTTTGACTCTCCCGCTTTAAGGACTCCAACGAGTATAGACTGTATAATAGTGCTTTTCGGCTGTACTTTGTTACGCTTTGAGAACGAAGAATATTCATGATGTTTTCCTCTTTGGGGCATTCACGTTTTCAGAACGAGGAACTGATACATTCTAATTAGCACTTTTGGACTCTCCTGCTTTAGGACTCCGAAGAGTATACACTGTATATAGCGCTATTGGGCTCTCACGCTTTGAGAATGGAGAATAATCACCGTGTTTTCCGCTTTGGGGCATTCACGTTCTCAGAACGAAGAACATACATTGTCCTTAGCATGTTCGTAATAAATCCTTTATTGACCAAGCTTGTTCAGTCAAGATAGCTTGATATTGCCCTCATTCGTTTTTTGCCTGTTTATGGACCTGGACTCTGTCTTGGTCCATAATCAGGCAAAGAAAGAACTTGGCCATTATCCAGCCATCTTGACTGAACAAGCTTGGTCAATAACCAATAGTAACATCAGTCTATAACTCATCAAATGGGTATCATTAAGGATTAGACAAGGTGCTGACTTACAATCAGATCATTCCTTATGAAGGAGTGTATTATCTAAAAAAAATTGTGTTAAACAGCTTAAATCTTTGCTTGCAGGAAGAAAGAAAACAGGCAACGTTTGAACAACTTTTAAAAGTGGCCAATGCAGAGAGGGAGGTACATGAAACAATAATAGTTGTTGCCATTTCCACCATCCTTGATTATTACCGGCTAATATATGTCATTATTTTTTTATTATCCCAAATGAAGTATTAGCTTTTTGTAATGTGTTCTTGTTTTTCCAGGCTGGAAATGATTTTTACAAGCGCAAACAAGTCTCTCGTGCAGTGAGCAAATATATAAAGGTAAAACGCCAGACTACCTGCTTGCAGTGTAGTGACTGTTTAGTTACTGCCTTTTACTTTTGTCAGTAATTTGATTCATGTCTCTCTTCCGATTATTCATTGCACTCCAAAAGTTGCAATGCTTTCTTTGTCAAATTTGCTTTAATGTTCTTGCAACTTCCTTTTCCTATTTGTCTGTTGTTGTTTGTTTGTTTGTTTTTTTTTTGGGGGGGGGGGGGTTAGGGTTGTGGGCAGGGCTGTTGTTTTTGGGGGGGTAGGGCTGGGGCCAGGGGCTGCTGATAATTCTAGTACAATAGATTTACAGGGCATTAACAGACCTCTTAACCCATGCTGTTATTATTTTGGACATGCGTAGGCTATTAAGATACTGGAAAACAGCAACCTTCAGAATGCTGACCAGGAGAGATGGATGAATGAAGTTTTGCTGAAGCTTTATTTGAATGCTGCTCATTGTTATTTAGAATTAGTCGAAGTAAAGAAAGTACTCACTTATGCAAGAAAGGTACGAACATTTGGTGAACTGTTGATATAAAGAGTGGTACCAATATAATCACTTATGAAGACATGATTGATCATTGCAGTTATATACACAACCTGAGTAGTTGTGAAATTAAAGTCTGAAAAAAATTCAGGCTTGAACGGGATTCGGACCCATGACCTCTTTGATACTGCACTATGGCTTTCTTTATCAAGACAAAGCTATCAATGAACCGTCTTTTCAATATTTATGATGATGTAAATATTGTGGCTTTATGACATGGGCTTCTTTAACATTGTTATTACATTGTTGCAGGCTTTAGCAATTGACCCAAAGAATACCAAGGCTCTTTACAGAATGGGCAAGGTAACATACTGAATTCCCTACTCCTTCCTCTCTACACTTGTACGGAGGCTAGGGAAAGAGTACCAAGTAAATAGAGAAGTGTCTTTAAAAGGAAGGTCCCGGGAGCTTATTTCATCCGATAAGAGAAACTAACACTGTTAACAATATTATGTTATGGTTCAAATGTCCCGTTCTTCCACCATCCCCAGATCAATGAACCTTCAAGAATATGTGATGTTTAGCGGCTTTGGTGAGATTATTGAAACCGCTTGCAATTTTTATCGGTTTACGATCTACAACGCTATTTTCTAGCTTTGAGGAAACTGATATTGTTTTTTACAATACTGCAGAAATTCTCGCGCGCTCAGTGGCTAATTTTCTTCATCATTAAGAGCGAGAGCGGACAATTTGACAATTTGTTATTATAAAAAAGAAATTGACGACAGTTTTTCTTGTGTCTGTCCTGTTATTGACAATGATACAGCTACTTTGACGATGTTATGAAGGGAAATTCATGATTAATAACAGGACAGACGCATGAAAAACTGACGTCAATTTGTTAAATATACATTAAGCACCGCGTTCTACTGTAAGACAACAGTTACTTTTGTTGCTGTTTGCATTTGCTCAAATCGGTAATCAAATCTGTTTTGAAAATTCAGTTAAAATTCCCAACCTTATAGGAAACGCTGTAAAGGTCATGACTTTCATGGAAAACGACGGATAGCAAAACTTGAAACTTGTTTTGCCGTGTTTCAACCCCCCCCCCCCCCCCCTTACTCTCCCCTCAAACAAACCAAGTTTGTCCTCTTTAAAATGCTATTTCTTATTTCTTTTTTCAGGCTTACATGAAGCAGGGTGAATTTGACAGCGCCAGAGACAAATTCAAAAAAGCACAGTATTATGAACCCAGTAACAAGCCAGTAAAAGATGCACTGGTTGAGCTTGACAAGTAATGTTTATGTGTTTACACCTTTTGCTGTACAGAAAATATCCATTCATTTGAGTCCAAATTTGTTTCATTATAGTCAACATACTCTCATTAACACCAATATGACCATTTGCGCGTAAGGAACGTTCAAGAATAACACTTGCATATGTATTAACATTCAAAATCATCAAAAGGCAAACAATACCTTCCTTTGACATTCATTGGCTGTAAATGTATTTTCATTTTAGTCGAAATAAAATTCGTTGTCACGAAACGACAATCATTTACACTTTTGGACATTCCTTTTTCAACAAAAGATTTTCAATAACAGAATTTGCATGAGCACTCACAATCAGTTGCATTATTATACAACCATATCCACGAAGATGAGACAAACATTACAGCCATAATAACATTTATTTTTGGAAGAGAGAATATCAAATTTGCTGAACGATCTATCCCTCAATTGCCTCACTATTGAGGGATCGTGGCAAATATGTTTGCATGAAACGATACCATTGTCCACATTTAGGCCCTGATTATCCTTTCGCTGTGTTCAAATGGGATTCTATTTCTTCCTGGCATTAGTGGGGAAATCTAACTGTCACTTTATCACATGTATACAGTAGTGCGTCCTCTGAGTTGTGCGCAAAAGATTCGTAAGGGGCTGAATTTATATCTGCAAGGGGAGGATTGTGAAAATACGATTAAAAAAGGTACATACGGTCCCTAGTTCTATAATCAAATTTTCGAGGAAAATTGGGCGCGATATCTCTGTTTACGATATCTCTCCGTTTATCTGAAGTGAAGTGAAGTGAAGTGAAAGACTTTATTTAATGAGGGTGACCCGTGACAGTAACTTAAAGTTACTGATAAACTTGGGGCCCTCAGCTTAAAATAATTAGAATGCTAAAAATAACGTTAGGTGAAAACACGGTAATGTCTGTCTCAACGTACTAAAGATTGTCACTTTCGCGGATATGGTGTTATTCCTGAACGTTCCTTACGCGCAAATGAAGGTCATATTGGTGTTAATAAGAGTATGTTGACTATAATGAAACAAATTTGGACTCAAATGAATGGATATTTTCTGTAAATGAACAGCAAAAGGTGTATTAACGTTGAATGTTTCGTCAAACATTGTTATATGTACATGGTGAATGCCATAAACAAGGTACCGCGTAATAAGACTTTGGTTGTTTTTCTACCGACACAAACGACTAGGGTTCGAAATAACAATTGAACAATCCGTACAGTTTGACATAACGTAAAAGACTGTTTTCAGTCCGTATTTGATCGGAAAATCTGGAAACTGCATCTCATTAAGTGAAATGCAACCCCCGCCTGAACGCGGGAGCGAAATGGTTTGTCAATTCGTACCGCTTAGACGAAGTGTTTTAAAGGCAGTTTTCGGTCAGTGTTCGGTCCGTATACGGTCCGTCATACCTGAGCTATTGGATGAAACGGTTTGTGATTCCGTACGTTTGTACGGATGTTATAACATAACGCGCACGCTAGTCCTACCTAATTCCTATTAAGCCATCATGAACAAAATCTTTTATACGTACCCACGGCCGTGCTCAATAAAATGACGTGTGCAGTTTCATTTCAGCTGCAAAATTTTCGTCGAGTTTAGTGCGAGTTCCTTTTGTTTAAGTTTCGGCAATGTGAAGATTATTCTGAACAATTCAAACCCTGCTTCGAGCCTTTGACTTTTGGCGAGCTAAGATGTTTACTTAAACTTGAGTATTTTGACTTTGTTAGCCTACATTTTCATTATAAGTAAATCGAAGAAGCGAATTTTTCGTTGACAATTTTAGAAACCAGGTTAAGCGTTTTCGTTCAACTGATTGTGACGTGTTAGGATCCGAATGACCTTTGTTTTCCTTCACCGTGCATTGTGAGAACTTTGTAGTTAATCACAAATAAAACATGTTTTAGCGCCGAATATGTTGTCGCCATGTTATAAAAGAATTGGTTCATGCTTTTAGCTGTGCATATATCGAGTTATGGATGCACTTGGAAAGTTTGGAGAGCACTCAAGAAGCTAGAGTGGCTCTCGGCTGTCGCCTCGAGCAACTCTTGCGCTTCTTTCGTGCTCTCCAAACTTTCCGCGTGCATTCATAACTCGATATACGCACGCTAAGCATGAACCAACTCTTTATTAAGGGAGTTTTCGGTCCGTATACGATTAAGATAACGAACCGAAAATGCATCTCATTAAAAGTAAACCGAAGGGCTACAATTGCCACAGCAAGCAACAGAAGTATACCTGTAGAAACAGTATACCTCGTTCGTTAGTATCAAACCTCGAGAGGCTACAACTAACCAGTAGTTTTGGTTTACATATTAGCGAGTAAATTAGTCATAAGCTATCTTCCTGCTTCGATAGCCAAGTTCTTTTTAGAGAAAGATGTAAGTGGATTGGGATTGGGGAGAGAGTGCACACTGACACCGGGGAAAGAATTTCCACAACCACCCTTTTGCAAGAATGCGACTGTAAGTTCCAGAGTACGGCTTAATTTCGTGTATTCTTTTCTATTTTGTCGCACTAGGAAAGTGAGTCAGTTTAAAGCACTTGAAAAGCAGACATATGCAAGGATGTTTTCTGCTACCAAAAAAGGTATGAAGAGTCAATGCTTCGAGAAAAAATTAAATTTAACCATCCCGCAGTCCTGATAAACTTGTAGCAATACTAGTTTCCAATTTATTTGTAGGAGACAAGAACGATAAAACGGTGCCTACATCTGTGGACCTCGCCGAGGAAAAGAGGGAAGTACTTGTCAAGCGGCTAAGGTAGGTGTTAACTTCTCCCTAGTATTTGTTTCTGTTTGAAAACATACATCGTGTTTTTATGCTGGAATAAAACTCACATTTGTTATACGTTCTACGGAAACTTGATCTAAGAACGAAATTTGTTCGTTTTTGGTTCCTTGCCATTTCAATAAGGCATGTTTTCACCATCACATGCTTGTGGTTTTACCGAGAGCTATCCCGCAAAACCTATCAAAACCAATCGATATTTCCTGTAATTACAATTCGCCTTCTAGAACGCGTTTCAAATAAGCAGTAAATTGTAATATTATTTTTTACTCCAGGGAATTTAAAGAGGACAAGAGTGCCAAAGAAATATGCTTTCCCGCAACCTTAACACAGCAAGAGAAAGCATGTATTAAACAAACAGCACAGGAAATGGGACTGAAAGTGGAAGGCAGAGAGGTACAGCAAATGTCGTTGGTTTTAGTGTTAATTTAAAGCACCGTTAGGCGAATGTAGTGGCAACTCCAGCGTGTCATTAGCGGTGACTGAAATAGTGATAACCTTGTAATCACATTTTTCACCCTCTTGAGAGAGACCTTTTGTTCGAACCGTTTTGATTACATGATAAAGCGACTGGAAAAACAGTGGAAAGCAAAACATTACGTTACGCACTTTGTTGACAAGGTGATGTCTGAATAAGTTCCAAAACAAAGCAACCAACTATTTCAGAAATCATTCGTGGATCTAGTTAGGTTACTTTAGTTATTTCCCCTTTCATTTTGTTTTGCACCAAGTCTGCACAGGTCTTCCGACAGGAAATGACCTTTATCGACTTGAACTTTTTAAAACATTTCCAACAATTTTTAACCAATTAGATTGGCGATCAAAACGGATTTAACGAGATTTTGGATGTCTTTATTATTTTTAGGGGACGAATAAAGAACTGAGGGCCATTAAGGAGTTCAATGATGAAGATGCTCCATCTCGCTAAAGTAGTGTTTCAGTGTGAGCGGCACGTCTCACCCTTGAGTTACTGTTATTGAATTGAAACTGATCAGTAATTAGTTTTGTGATACATTTATTAAACATTTAATCGCATCTTTTACATTGTAAAACGTGAAGAATAAATTAAAAGTTGATTGTAATATATATATCACCGAACCAAAGGTAATAAAATTCTATAAATTTCTTGGATAGTTCTCAGTACTTCAAGTCAATTGTTTGTTTTACAGCCTTATTAGTTGCTTTAGTAGATCTCTCTACAAAGTAAATCATTGCACAATGCAACCCCAGTACAACGAACAGAGTGCTCTCTTGTCCAAAAACAGTAAACTAGCGCGCAAACACTGGACACCAGGCCTCGCCGCCTGAAGGATGGCATTTACTCGATTCGGTGACTTAAACAGTGTTTAGCATTTCATGGGGTTGCACTGCACTGCATGAACCTGGGTGTAACATAGACTTCTTAAAGTTTTAAAAAGTATCTTTCACGTCAGAAACGATATATACGTTCATATTTTATTGTTTCTACTGCGACTTTTAGAACTCTGACAGATGAAACATTTACACAACCCTGTTAAATTCTGTATACACCTGAAGAATACCTAACAGAATTCCTATGAATATTTTACATAAATACTTGTTTGTAAAACAACATATCACCACACTTGTTCTCGACAAGATTTTCTCGTCCGGGAACCAGTGCCTTTATAAGAACAGCAAGACTCATTGTAAAGAAACATATAACAGTTCTACATACGTTCCCTTGTTCTAATTGGTTCCAATGTTCACATGACATTCACATTTGCCATCCTCACTCCCCAATTCACAACACCTGAACTAATTAAATTTTCCTCTTGTTCTTATTGGTTTAAAGTGACCACGTGGTACCACACCAGATTACAGTAGAACAGTGGCTGATATTAACCCTGGCTGATAAGTCGAATTTTATCCTTAAGGGCCCATTAACCGATTTATGCGAGCGCACGTTGCTAAGGAGGTGAAATTTCACTTCCGGTTACTTTCGTCAGCCTGAGCGCGGAAAATAAAAACAACTCAATAACTTCCAAATTCGCTTACATTTAGATGTTTTTCTGTGTTTCACAAAATGCAAAGTAAAAAAAGTACAAGCAGAGACAAAATAACAAAAAGACAAAAAAACAAGAGCAATAGAAAGAGAAAAACTAACTCCGTGTGGCTTTGTCTGATCTTACCGAAGTGCGTTGGTAGTGTAAATTGCGCACGCGCTGATAGGGTAACTTCCAATATATATCGGGCGCACTTCCGGTTTCTTTAAATGCTAAAGGAAACGCGGTTTTTATTTAAATCCCACCTTTTTCGACGAATTTCGATCAAAGCCAACGTTGGAAAGATAGCTATGCATTCCTTTTTCAAAATCATGCTTTTTTCAGAAAATTAGGAATTTTTCAATATTTTCAAATTCTCTCAAAATCTGACCTTTTAGAAATGAAACAAAATCTATGCATAGCGTAATGAGGATTTAAATTAACATATTAAATCAATGAAAAAAATCCCGATAAAGTAATTTGCTTGGAAGCCTTTGCGTTTTTTCAGTATTAGTCACATGACCATGGGCGTGGCCTGATGACGTCATCACTAGTGTTACCAATCATGAAAAAGTTAAAACACATGAAATAACTCAGAACTAACTAAAAATGACGAGGTTATATGAGAATAAATTTTCCTTAGCAACGGCTCGAAAAGATCGGTTAATGGGCCCTTAAAACGTTTATGAACTGTCGGTCGAAAAACAGCAAGACGACCGATTAACGTGAGAATTTCTGGAAACGTTAGTCAGGCCCATGAAAGACTGAAAACGACTCGCGAATAAGCAAAAGCACAATACTTCATGAATTATTATTATATTATACCAACCCCGCTAAGCGGAACCCCTGCTAACCGGAGCTATTTTTTTGTTTCCCTCGGCAATTCAAGTTGGCGGGGTTCTAGGGTGCTTGTGAACCTATGGTGACCAAATTTGCCGCGGTTCCGTTCTGAAAGGAAATAGAGAGGCCGAAAATGTTGGCATTGTTTGGTTAAAAGCAAGCACCCCTTGTGTTTAGAAGCGTTGTACACTAAACGTGTCCCTCGTTGATAAATTTCTTTTATTCAATATTATTAAGTATGAGTGCTCAGTAGTACCACTTGTAAAACTTGGCTGCGTCCACTGAAGTCATGTCTCTCTCAAACAATAGCAGCAACTCACAGTGTTTGGTGTGAGGGAACAGGTCCACTGGTACCGCCTTTACCAGGCGGAATGGAGCTGTTTTGATTCTCTTCGAAGTTGGCCTGCACAAGCTGATCAACAAAAAGCCATATTAGAGAAGGGAGAGAAATACTTGATAGGTAGCTACCACCAGCTCACTAGCTGGTACTGTCGACCATATGTATTTTATATCCGATCACGCAGGTCAGAGGTAAAGCAAGCTGACGGAAACTGTATCCATTAACCAGCTTCAAAAATGACTGCATATATAACCTTGTGGCGACATGCAAGGTCACCAAATTAAATGACAACCTCTTCTTACCATGTCCTATTAAACCTGTCTGCGTCAAATCAACGCAGGAAGAAATTTTACGTCTTAACTAGTTAGTTAGACCATTATTCAGATTATGAAGGAAAAGTCAAATGCAGAGATAACATAACCGAGAATTAGGGAGACCTTCATCTCTCGTTTGTCTGCTTTGCCTGGTCATTTACCTAATTTACCGCGTACAGTGGAACCCCGCTCTACGACCACCCCATTAATACGGTCACCTCGTTATTACGACCACTTTATTCTGGCCTGAACAAAAGCTCAGTCAGTTATTTTCTTACTTAAAGAATCCCTTTAAAACGGCCACCTCGTTAATACGACCAGATTTTTGTGGCCCGTTGGTGACCGGATTAACGGGGTTCCACTGTATTTTTCTTGTTGGTCAGAAAAAGGAAAGTGACAAATAAGCCAATAGTTGTTGCTGGTATCTTACTCGAGAAAGTTGACGAAAGCGGCGCTCGGGTTACACGACACGTAGATGAGTTTGTCCATTCGACGACTCTTCCTGATGGCATGAAGAACTGATTGATCTGTAAAGTGACAAGAAAATAAGGATCAAGTAGAAAAGAAAAATCAAAATAATGGCTTGATACAAGGTAGTTTTTTTTCAAAAGTAACTGCAAGATCACTCTACTTCAATCAGTCGTATAACTTCACTACAATATATCGCAAAATATGTCAGAGTGCCATGTTCATGAAATCCTCCGAGGTGTGACCGAGAAAATTACGATTCTGATTGACCAATCAGAGAATAGCACGGAGCATAGTGGAAATATCGTCTAATTGTGGAAAAGTTTGCCAAATGAAAACTCTCTGAAGTACCGGAGAGAACACTGTTCACAGCCTCTTTACTCTTCAACGTACGTGAAAGAAAAAGCGAGCAAAGCGAGCGCGAGCACAAAGAGGTGAGGGCGGGGAGGAGAGCGAAGCGAGATAAACGACTAGAGAATTTCTTTCTCGGTTCCCATCTTCTACCCTGTTAAATCTCCCGTTTTCCGCTGGCATCCAGTTCTCTCGCGATTCTATTCGCGCGTTCAACGATCGAACAAAAATACGAGAAAATAGAGGGCTGTGAACAGTCTAACCGGAGAGTGCCAGGAGTGATTGGTGATGATCTTCATGTGTTTTACTCACGCAGTCCGGCGCGAGGAGGGTCCATAATGCCAATAATTTTTGTTTTCCGTGGCATGTTCTTGAACACATCAACAATGATGTCTTCTGCTTTACCGCACACAAACTGAGCGTTCGTAACTCCTACAGAGCAAGATATAACGTTAGAATCACTGTTTAACCAACTGAATAGCAAGGGAACTGAAACAAGACGCTTAAACTCACCGTTCAGCTGGGCATTTGCCTTGGCGTCTTCCACGGCGTTTTCAATTATTTCAACACCAATTACGCGTTTGACACTCTGTAACAAGCAACATCGCATCCCATCAGATAAATTACCACGATGATTAGATTTTACCAAATTTAAGGCTTTTTGGTTAGTTTAATTTCTTGCGGTTTATTATCGAAAGGAATTTTCTGGTTCAAAAATGTTTGCGCTTATAGTTGAAAGCGATTTTCAATTATGAGTTGAAAAAGTGTGTGCAAAATCTTAATACGGTTGTTACAAGAATAGTGTATAATGTCAACATTCTCAGTACTCTTGCAATTTAGTCCAACTGAAACTGAGCGGTGCTGAGCGCTAAAACATACCTGGGCCAGGCAGAGACCAAGAGCTCCAGTACCACAACAGATATCTGCAGACATCAAGAGAAAAAAGTTAATAGCTAGTAATTCAGATGGACGCCTTGAAAGGTCGCTTTGTAAACTGACGACAGCATGCACTCCCACAACAGAAATGTCTTTATGAACTCGCACGTTTTCGTCTCAGTAGTTCTTGGTAAGGTGACGGTGATGCTTCACCCAGCAATTGACCTATGTGTCCAAAACGCAGAAGCCAAGTAGAGACTGAGGCCCCCTTTCCCCTGCACAAAGACAGTCTTTCACTCTATGTGATGAGCAAAATCTCACAGAACAACTACGTACCAAGAACAACTGTCTCATCTAGATGGTCACCACACCACTCTTTCAGTAAGTCAAACAGCTTTTCAGTTGCCTTGGTGTTAACTAGAGAGAAAACAAACCACACAGGTAACAATAGGCCATTTCCGAGGTGCCTTTTGTCCCTGTGTCAAAACGAGTCTACGTGCGAAACCATTCATATGGAAATATATATATTGTGTTCCCCCTACAGGTTCATTTTCATGCAAATCAAACTCATTTTCATATGAAAGGTTTTGCATGAAGACTCGTTTTGAAACAGAAGCACAAGGTAATTCGCAAATGGTCTTTTAAACAAACCGGGAAACCACGCTATCCAGCGGAAAGTAATTTATGTTATGGATAAAGTTCTCTATCTTTTTTTTTAAAGCAACTGGGGGCAGATGGATAAGACTGGGGACAAGCCTACCCAGATAATCAAATTCTAAGTATCCCAGGCCCAGGGAGGGGGAGGGGGGGTACTCGTCCTACCTTTTAGCAGTTAAACAAGCGGTTTTGGTACCTCAGCACCCTTGTCATTTTGGGAACCCAGGATCAAAATCTCCACTGATTTACAAACACTACACATAATAAAACTAGACTTGGGAGAATTTGGTGCTCTATCAGTATCTTTCATTCTCATAACCTTACTGCTAAAAGTTGTTATTGCATGGTGTAGAGAAGTCTGGAAAGATTAGTACTGGTCACGATTTAGGATTGAGGGTGATCAACTTACCTTGGAAGAAGGAATCAGGAGATATCCTGAACCTCAGGCCACAAAGCTCTTCATAAATGTGCTAAAATGTACACAAACACTACAGTGAGTTGACAGTCCCCTGGAACAATCCATGATTTGTAACAACAGAAAAGATTTTAAATTTTTAAAAAATAGAACCAAACGTTTTTGCCATAGTCATCAGATACTGATGATGATATTAAATCTAACCTCTTCTCCCATGATATGAACAAAAGGAGCTTCTGCATTCCCTCCAACAGCCCTATAAAATATAATACAGCATTCAATGAACAATCCTCAGACACAGACACAGTGCCACTATATTACTGTTAGTACATCTGGATGACAACTTTTCCAGTAACATTCAACAAGAAAGGACATGTTGCATTCATAACCAGCTGGGTATAAATGCTTGGTATAGGATTTACTTCCTGTTGTTACAAGTATTGTTTGCTTGTTTTACTTGCCGCAGCAAAATGTTTTAAAAATGTAATAATGCAGCATACTAGGTCAAAGAGGATATCAAACTCTGAACATGGTCCAAATCACTACATTTCCTTGATGATCCTTGATATTACTTGATAAAGAAACACTTGTCATTTCATGAGGAAGTCATACCTTGTGTGGTTTATTTGCAGATAAAGGGATGTCAGAGTAACATCTTTGCCATCTCCAGTTTTAAAGTACTCACTGATGCGATTTTTTTCAGCTTCTATTTCTTCCTACAGTGAAAAAAGTTTGAAAATACTCTTAATGCATTAACACCATCAAAGTGTCTCTAAAACAGTTTGCTGAATTCTTATTAACCCATTGACCCTTGCGCCAGCCATAACCAGGTGTGATGAGCGTTGGCCTTTGTTCTTCTTCTGACGTCATCACCTTTGGCCAAAATTGGCATCATCTACACTCAAGTTCTGCCAGAAGAAAAGATCTTTCCTTTGATACCCAGATCAGAGTGATTGGCTCAACAGAGCCTAAAATATGCATGAAAATGCTCAGAAATTTTAGTGGAAAACTCGGAGCAAAATTTCCTTCGGGTACACTTGGCTACTCCAGGGTAAGAATTGTTCGTCTTGATGATGCTTTCTTGGGAATTTTTTCAAGTACAATGCAGCTAATTTGACTCATATCCAGGCTCAGATGTCCAAAATGTCCAAAAAATGCATTTTTTGGCAAAAAGCTCCGGGAGTCAATGGGTTAAACATTAATGTGAGTAAAAGAGCTTTTACCAAAATCTCACATGTGTGATAAACTGTTTAATAGTAAGATACCAATCCCCATGCATTTTAACAAAAAGTACTTTCGTCACTTTACCTTGGTCATTTTTTGTGGACTGAATTGTAGGACTGCCATTGTGTCACCATACATGGAGCTCCGAACAGTCAGTGTCTGCCAATAGCTATCAAACATAATTACAGGGTACACAAAACAGCCTAGTTAAGTAAACCTGATAGTATTACTAGATATAACAAGAATTGACTACAAAAAAGGCTGTTTCAGCAAGTGTCTCACTACCTCAGCAAAATTTACAGCTTAAAAGTTACTTTCTGTAAACAAGGTTACAAAATCAAACAAAGTGAATAAATATACATGTACATGCAGTGGATTTGCACTTATCTCAAAGTTAGTTTCCTGGAATGCCACTCAAAAAAGAAATCAAAATTACAGATATATTATATAACACAGATCATTTCTAAGTGTCACAAGGTTAATAACTTCCAAATCCAAACTGGCAGAATGATGCATGAATCGAACTGGACGCCACATGTACAAAGAACAAATCCACCAAATTACAATGCAGAACATGGTCAACTTATTCACTCAACAAGCTTCCTTCCAAGTATGATATTGTTAGAAACGTAGGTGCTGACATAATAATATTCATTCACTAACATAGCAACCTACCCTGTGTGAAAACAAAGATCATATACTGGTAATGGAGACTGTCTCACATAAGTCTGAAAAGCCTGCAAGAAATTCACTTCTAATTAGTCAACTATTCAACATACCCCCAGGAGACTCACAATTAAAACCATAAAAAATGTTGGATCTGACCTAAAAATGCAATAAAATGATGTAAAAGTAAGCTAAAGTTTTGGCAACGTTCTGTCTGCCTTCCTCAGAGTGAAATGACTAGATGAATAGTTAAAAAAGATGTTTAAGACATGCTTTGAGACTCACAATGATTTCCAATGACTCACAGTGACCTACAATGATTCACAATGTTGCTTAGTGACAATAGAAATGAACCTTTCATGGACATTTAGGTACTTACAATACCTTAGCTATAGCTTTGGCCTTTTCTGAAATATGAATGCATTCAGAAGGTTCTACAACTCCACTGTAACCCTCTACAGAAAAACAAAAACATTGGGTACATCTCTCAGCAATTCAACAAGACATGAGTCTAAATAGTTCAGGGCAAAACACACATGACACACATGACAGTCCATTTCTCAGGTTTTCTGGCATCTTTAAGCAGGCTTGATTCACTTCCAAACTCAAAATACATGTAGGTGTTCTCTCTCACTGAAGGCCAAATATCGTATTCAATGCCAGTTCTAAAAATTTTGTGGTTAGTCAGGATCGTCAAGGAGGATCGTTAATGATGACTTTCTTTTAACCTCATAAACTATTGTCTGCATAACAACTATGTAAACTTAACTGAACACAAAATTTAGATGTTATTTACTCCTGGGAACTCAAGGGCTAAGCTCAAATTTTACACTTTATATTAATGTTGATCATTTATGACCCTGAAGATGCAGACATTTTTAAACCTATACTGGTATATGATGCTTCAAAGAGAATGAAAAAAAGGCTTACCTTTGTAGGAGCCAAGACGGAATCCAACAGTTTTAGCTACAAAGGATGAAACATAATAACAGTCAACATGTAATCTTCAGGGCTGTCATTAAGTTGCCTGTGCTCTTGTTCTCCACACCCGTAGCAAACTTGTTACTTTGTGGGTAATTCTTTCAACAACAAGCAATTTCACCCATAGCATCAAGGGAAAATCAAGCATACTCAGCCGTAACAGGTGTTACAGGTTACTGCCCTTAATGACAGCCCTGATCTTGAATTACATGTACATGTAATTATGACGTGAAATTCCTTAATTACAGAACTCAGAGATAATTATTGCCTATGAGACTTGTTTGGCCGGGAAAGGGGAGTGATTACTATCACATGCACTCTAGAGTAGACTCTGAATGTCAAGGCCTGAAGTTTAAAACAGAAAATAACTTTTCCTGAAAGAAAAAAGACAAAATATAAATAGTTGTTTACTGTCACCACACTTATTAAATAATTGAGTTTAATACCATAGCAAATTATTTCAATATACTGTATATCAAAATTATTGGGAGATATCAGGGTAAAAGGAGGCATGCAAACAGCTCTTTTCAGCTCATTCAGCTCCATAATTTTTATGCACTGCCTTTGGAATAATGACCTTGGTTACTGATTTTTTTCAAGAGAAATACGCTAATGTTTGCATTTGCTAGACCCTGTTTACACTTGTACAAAGCATACATCACCCAGAGGGTCTCTAGTATGAGTTCATCACCACCAGGAATCGGTAGCAATTCACTGTACAAGTGATGTAAACAGAGCCTTATGGGGCTTTTTCAACTGGAGCTAAATTTGCCAATTAAGCATGTACTCTCTAATCACTCTTACTAGTGTCCTACCTCCATCAGGGCCTTCAGCAATAGTGAACTCACACTTATTACGATACCCATCAAGAACAGGCTGAAATGTTTGAAAGGGAAAGTTAATGGATGGGATGAGGTCTGACTTCATGTATCGTGTCGCCCATCACATTGCTATGGTCGTACTAAAGGGACCCACTTGTAACATTCCATGCCACTGTGAATTTGTGCCCATGTAATTTACAAGGATAGTGGATTTTCTCCTCTTCTAGTCAGTTCTTTCAAAAGTCATCAATTTGATCCCAGTGATGACTGCAACCATGAACTCCCAAAGCGTAAAAATGCATTTTTACCAGTACATGCAAAAATCTGTAACTTCATAAAAACAGATTAAGTCTGTTGCACGACCATAGGAAATGATGCAAGTATGTAAGTCTGACAGACACAAAGCTTAACAGGTCTTCACGACAATGTTGGCAAATTATGGAATAAGGAATTTCCTACTCACCGATTCTACACAGTCTAGCAGCTCACAACAAATTCCATTCCTCTTAGCACTACAAAAATGAAGTCTACTGATTAAAATCCAGCTTATAACTGTCAATCTAAGGTACATATATGGCACTTATCAATATCGCATCTAACATCCATTATGTATTTCCAGGGGGTTCAAAGAATTGGCCTAGGCCTTGTTAGACTGGACATTAAAAGAAGGATTATGCATAGGTGGATCATATTTAAACATCTGTTATGAAGAACATTCCAAGTGACAGGCCACATTGAACACTTCATATCAACCCCTGTGAAATGGACCCCACAAAACTCTGACTTTTCTGCAAAATTTAATAATTATATTTGTTCTGTTTTACCTAAGTCACATGATAATGCAACTATAACTCCGATAACAGGGCTCAAGACTAACTTTTCAGCTTGCTAGCCCAGTGGCTATTGACAGGTTTGATTTACTAGCCAAAATAAATTTTTCACTAGCCAGACGCAGACATTTGCAAACATAGGAATCAATGCTAAAATTATAGGAGTCGCTAAACAACGAAAACCGAAGTTTTCACTTCCGTGAGAAATTCCCACAGAACTTCGCAACTCGCCGCCAAAAAACATTCCTTTCTCTCAAAATGTCAATTCACGATTTCCAATGAACACAACATTTTTATTTACAAGTTCCAAACATAGGCATCGATATTATATATTCAAATTTTCGAACAACTGCGAATTTCTTAATTTTTTGAAAGCGTATGTGACCTCCAGATGCTGCGCACATGAAACATGATCCCTAGAGTTCCCCATGGTTTCATGCATGGCTTATCATTAGCAGCAAGCAGTTTTTTGTCGTTCGTCGCTTTTTACTAAGAGAAAAACAAACAAAAAGTCAATCATTCTTTCGCATTTTAGTAATTTAAAGTTCTTGTTTGGGCCAATAAATTATATATAATATTTATTACAGCCAATGTTTTAAATTCTGCATGCTTTGACTTGATTTTGTTTCGTGAAAAATTTGAAATTAACTTTTAATTGGTTTCCTCTGGGCCTCCAGCGCTCGCAAATTTTCATTTTCACTAGCCAAAATGGCTAGTGAAGCGCAAAAACCACTAGCCAAAATGGAATTTTTACTAGTCTGTGGCTAGTTGGCTTCCGCTAGTCTCGAGCCCTGAATGAAGTGGCCTACCTTTCCTGTTCAACCCAGTTGTTCTATGAAATAACAGAAAAGAACATAAATTAGCACATGTAGAAAGGACATAAGCAAGTTAACATGGACATACAATGTACTACTGTTTTCTACAGGCAGTGATCTGCCTACTATTTCCCACACTTCATACATCATGGAAATTGATTAAATATTCAATAACAAAAACCAAAAAGGTACAATGTACATTTCAGAAAGCAAATTAGTTAGGACTGTCATAACAGGCATGTATACAGAAGGGTAACACTTCCAAAAAGTCTTGTTATTAAATTATGTACCGTTTTACTATGCCTTTCAATAACATGCAAACTCAGGACTTCACATGCTAATTAGTGATTCTCTTTTTTGCTGCCATCAGTCATATACAAGTAATTACAACAAAAGAAACTTAAAATGGATCAATATCTACCAATCGAAACCCACAAAGGTGTTTTTGAACTTGTTGAAGTAAAATATTTGTCCTGAGAAGTCCACTAAGATATTGGATCAAACATGTGGCAGTGAAAAAAAGCAACCATCGGTCAAGCACAGTTCATGTGACATCAAAAAGGTGCAGTAATACTGCTGCTTTTGTTGCAGATGTTTTTGTTTATACTGTGCATTCACCATTGTCACAACAAACTTTAATCTTATGGTAGATATTTAGTAAATAACCATTCATCACACCTTCAGCACCATTATGGCTTTCAACTTTCTGGTGAGTTTTCCCAGAATTTCCAACATGTTATTCCGTTTAGTCTAAAATTGGAAATTGGACATAGTAACTTTCAGTATAACCACAAAGATTAGCGGCTTTTATTTACTTAACTACAATGTTCAAGAAAAACCAGACCCAAACAACAAGTTTCTCATCCCTAAACAGATCATAACCAGTTGAACTAAACTGAACAAATATCCCTGTAGTAGTAAAAAAATGCCATTTTTGCTTAAGATCAACCAAAACCTTGATGCACGTGGACCTTGCTAAATATTGTGTAAATCTCTCATATGCAAAATGTTTTCATGGCTTCCCTAAAACTTGAATCTAAATAACAGTCACTTCTCATATCAATTATATAATGGTATTGCTTGTCAAAAATAGTAACCAATGAGATACATGTAGCTACCTTCATTGCCAAAGGCTCTTATAAATGGGTATTTCTAATAATTCTACATGACTGCTGTTTACACTTTAAACCAAATCATCACCATCACACAAGTACCAGTAACAAGGCATTAGTTACCTCCATTTGCTTACTGTAGGGCTGATCCCACAGTGGAGTTACCACATGGTTTAACCTTGTCAACGAAAAGGCAAATCACATAAATATCAAAAATAACGAATATATAAAGTATTTATCGGGCACATTAACTAGTACAAATTAATAAGTACAATTAAGAACATGACTGTACTGTCCTGTAGATTCCACTTTTCACTCAAAAAATGGAAATTACACAAGAGGAAAAACGATAACAAATATTAAAAACTTTCAACTGGAAGATGTTCATTCGCATCTACTTAATCAAAAGTACTGATTAGGAAATATACTTGGGTTGGAATTATGAGCTCCATGCTTGAATGTGATGCTCAAAGGGGAAACAGGGTGGCTGAATTTCTCACCTGACAGAAATAGCAAGCTCTTCCCCCACATCTTCATCGTCCACCTTTATTCTCTTAGCATCAACATTTGATCGTGCTGCATCTGAGAGCATTCCATAGATCAGTGATCGGATTTCATAATGACACAAAAACCAGTACAGAAAGAATCACGCACTTAACAAAAGGTTGTAGAAGATCCCTTCTCCAGCCTCAAAAGTATATTCACACCCTTGTTAGTTTCCTTCCTTTAGCTTACTGACAACTACAGTGGTTTCATGGTTCAAGTGCATTTGGTTTAAACCCAAAATTCCTGATAATCAGTTTACTCTTAGTTCTAGTGCTCTTGTGTGAGCTTGTTGGAGTTTTTAATGTTGAGAGTCAGTGGCAATAGTTATGAAGTACAGTGTAGGTCATTCATATTTCATTTCTTTTGCAATAATTATCAATTTTGAGGTTGATGGCAGATGCAAGTCAAGTCTCTGGTTACTAACCCTGGATCATTCTCTTTCTTGCCATTCCTTCTGCTCGCTGAAGTGCCAGAGGATCAGGAAGAGGCTGAGCAGGCTAAAAATACACATTACATCACCTCTAGTTAGTACATTGAATCTTTCTGCTATAAATTACCACTTAAAAAGTAAGCTTTGATTCAGTTTATGAAGACTCTTCCAGGCCAAAAGCTAAATGGCACCTTCTAATTCTCCAAAACTCCCCTATGAAGATGGTAGCTACGCAGCATGGCCAAGTAATAAAAGTGCTAGACTTAACATGTGAAAGTCAAGGCTTCAAGTCCCCTCCTGACCACCAGCTAGCATTGCGTGGATCTGTGCTAAGCAGCGTTAAACAGTGCTAAGCAGTTCCTAATCTTGTCACTCACAAAACATTTAACAAAATTGCACTGTATCAGCCTCTTAAGAAACATACAAAAGTCTTGTATCATTCATTTTTGGTATCCCAAACTGAATTGGAATTACTGAAATGGAATTTCAAATTCACCCTGTGCAAACTATGCAGTACGCTTTTGCAAAACTTTCCTTATTGAATGTGTATCATACCTTAGCAGAAAGTACTTTTCCTTTCCACTTGTGTCCTGATAATGATCTGATGGCCAACTATAAGAAGAATCCAAACAACAGCAATCACTAGGCTAGCAACTATTAAACATTTCTTACATCTTAATCAAATCAAATAAATAAGGGAAAGGGACCTAGCCCAGACTGTTAGTATGGTATAAACTCTATGAATGTGATATATTCTTAGCCTCATGATAAGTTTCATGATAAATATATCCTACATAGGCAATGCCAAGCTCTAGTGATGCGATCATAAATATGTTATGTTGTAAAACCTATCCCAAAATGCTTATATGTCAGGATTTATGGATGTGGCTAACCAGAAAGTCTTACCCGTCTTTCCTCTTCGTTCCTAAAGAAATTGAAAACATAAAATGGTTAGGGTTTGATTTCATGTAATGAATACAATTTTTTCTTACAGCGCAGCTCGGATATATCCGAACCAAAATATACGCGTAATTCACGTCAGCCCAATACACGTACACGCGTATGCATATGCGCACATATGCGTATACAGTATATACGCGTATGCCTGACTAGTATGTATGAGCTAAACTATTGTTTTTTTCTTTTCCTAACAGGTCATTGTTGTTTTCAATGGCTTGACAGCTTGCCACCGAGCGAGAAAGAGTTTTCTTTATTTTGCATACGCGTATACTGTATACGCGCGTATGCCTTCGACTAGACTTATTGCAAAATGTTAGCTGAAACTAACATTTTGCAACTGGGCACTTGACAGAAAATGAACTGACTGAATATAATTAAAAGAGAGAGTATTTTGCTGTTAAATCAAAAATTTACCATTTTTTTTTTTTTGCCAAATAAAACCGGGGATACACGCTTCAACAATTCCATCTTCAGGGAGCAAACACAACCGAAAGATAACTTTTTTTCGACACAAAGTAAACACGGTCCAAGCAAGCGCGCGACTTGGAAACGTGTGCCAAAACACACAACTTTTCCTTGAAGAAAATTAAAAATAACAAAATGTGAGCGGCGCACCATAGAAACTTCAATAAACAATTCTTTCGTCGGGGAAAGAGTATTTTACCATTTGAATGAACGGTTTGTGTCAGATATATCCAGAGATATCATTTTCTTGACAAGGTCTTCGAAACGCTTCAAACAATAAACATCTCAAAAGCGACTCGCCGATGCATGCCAAAACACAGAACTTTTCCTCGAAGAAAAAATAACTAAACATGAGCGACACGCCAGTGAAACTTTGATAAACAATTATTTGCCTAAAGAAAGAGCATTTTCCCATTTGAACGAACGATTTGCGTCAAATATAACCGGAGGTATCATTTTTTCGACAAGGTCTTCTGAACGCTTCACACACTTGCTGACGCATGCCTAAACACAGAACTTTTCCTTGAAGAAAAAAATAACAAACGTGTGCAGCGTGCCATAGAAACTTTGATAAACAATTATTTGGTTAAAGACAGAGCATTTTACCGTTTGAATGAACGATTTGTGTCAAATAAAACTGGAGATATCATTTTCTCAATGAAGATCTTCAGAACAGTTCAGACAATAAACACTTCCCAAACAACTTGCCGACGCGTGCCAAAACACAGAACTTTTCCTTGAAGAAAAAATAACTAAATGTGAGCGGCGCACCATAGAAACTTTGATAAACAATTTTTTCGTCAAGGAAAGATTATTTTACCATTTGAATGATCTGTGTCAAATATAACTGCCAATATCACTTTTTTGGACTAGGATCTTCAGAATGCTTAATTCAAACAAACATTTTGCAAACGACTTGCCGACACGTGCCAAAACACAGATCTTTACTTGTAAAAACATTAAGTTTGCGTGTTAAAATAGGGAGTTCAAACGACTGCTTCAATTTTCTTCCCATTTTTGGTAACTTAAGATCAAGCAAGTGTTATAAACGGTAGTTTGTTGGTGAATTTGCAAAGTGATTGAAAACTTGCAGTATGATAGTTTTCATTGATCGGCAGGACGTTTTAGCTCGTTTTAACAACATGCAAATTTCGCTTTGAAGGCTTTTCATTCCCAGAAATATTATGTCCTTTGTTTGACCAACAATGCTTCACATAAAGAAACTTATGGGAATGCATAACAAAGAGACAGATACGCGCGTATATACGCGCATATGTGGGCATATATACGCGTATGTGTGCGCGTATTAACATAAGCGTATATGCAAAATACGCTTGTATGATATGCGTATACGTAGTTTGCATACATCTGAGCTGCACTGTATGTGCATAACTAATATTTTATCAGATGGATGGATTAAAGACACATGGAAGAACTATAAAAGCTGCGATTGTCTATTGTAATGTGTACTGTAACCAGTTTTTTTTTTTTTTCAATAAATTGCTTAACAAAAAAAGTATTGCACTATACCTGAATGTGACATAGGCATGGTTTGCTCCTGGTGGTAGTTTCACTTTCACAGGTCTTACATTCAGTCTGTTAGCTATCATTTTCTTGAATTGCTGAAAAATAGACAAAAGTGCTGCAACTGTCACCCTGAAAATAATCCAATTTTTCTTTGATCCCTTTAAAAAATGGTATTTCTCTTCAAATCCCTCTCAAATATTATTTATTTCATTGATTTAAAATACATATATACACACTCAGCAATCTGAGTTTCAAGCAATGTGATTCACTCCCTACCAAGTGAAAAATGCATGATTTAAACAAAGACAAAATGACTAGCGTGAACTCACATTTTGCCAGTGTTTCTGAATCAGAAGTCCTGAGAATGCATGAAGATGCCAGAAAGTTTTCAAAGGAAAGATAAGACTTAGCGATGCTTGAAATTCAAACGGTTTCAGGACATGTCCTTTGCAATCACAGATTTCATCAACCTAAGCACACTTCACTGTCGAGTCACTCTCTGCCCAGCGCTGGCAGAAATTAATACCATGGGATCATCGGCAGCAGCATCAAGTAATATTCAACCAAGCAACTCCAAATATTCAGGAGAAAGTCTTTATGCAAAACAACATCCATTTTTTGCCACAGTCCTGCACACATCACCAACTGCACTTTGCCAACTGCACCTTAATTTTGATCTCAAGTGAACTTCAAAACTTTTATTGAGTGGTGAAAATGTTTTGCAAGCAGACTTTCAGTTGTACAGCGTTAAAAGATCGTAAAATTTTTTGCTTATTTGTCATGAGAATTTTATCAAAGATTAAACAGATTCCCCATGTTTGAAGATTTTGTAAATAGTTTTTTGCATGCTTTGTACTGCTTGCTTGTTTCTCACCCATGAATTGCGAGGTCAGTTGAATTGACTTTTAATGATTTCCTTCTGAAAATGTTGAGATTGTCTGTTGTTGAGATCACTGAGTGTGTATAAACTAACACAATATTATTCCTTTCAATCTCAGTGAAAAGCAGCAGAATATTTAACTCATGGCTTTGTGGCCCAGTAAATATTTTCCCACTATTCACCTCTATTTCAAAGAATAATAATTTGTTAAAGTGCCACTAACCTACCAATTTTTTTTTCCTTTAGTAAAATCTACTAGTTTCCCTGATTATTTCAGCGAAAAAATTATCTCAATTGATAAAATTCTTGTGTTTCTACAGGCATTTCAACATGTAATTTCCATGTTCACGACCGCGCAAAGTGGGATCTGGGTCAAGTTACTAGTGACGTCACTTCAGGAACCGGGCTAAAACACTCAAGAGACTTTTGACTGAGCTTCGAGGGCCATGCGCACAGTGTTGGTGTACAGTCGCTAATTACTGACAAATGTCCGACTTTTACTTGCATGTTTTTTGTTATGGACTGAATGTGAACAAAAATAATCGTAGTCATAGATTCTCTGTTATATCAGCTTGTGGAGTTGTTGTTTGAATCTCCTCTTTTTTGCCGGGTTAGCAAGTAACAAGCAGAAAACTTTACACGACTCACTGAAATTCTCGTAGGCAGCATTACATTTTCAATCCCAAATGGTGCAGAGTTTGCAGCATTTACAGCATTTGAAGCGTTTGCGTGTCTAACGTTCGTTTGTTTTCCAGTGTTAAATTGTGTTGAGCGTTCTGTGTCTATCGTTTCTATTGCTTGTTTTCCTTCTATCGTTCGTTTCGTTTCGAACGTTTAATTGCACATCTCAAGTTTATGTATTCAAAGACCTACGTGATCGGTTGACATCGCGAGAGATTTCCTGGGACCCTTCATGCGAAAAACTGGCTTGGTAACCAAAACAATCATCTGTTTGTTGCAACCAATTTTGTAGTGTTTTGAAATGTTGAAACGGGTTGTTTTGTGCAGACAAGAAAATGCATGTCAAAATTGAAAGATCTTATCTTCCGCTGAAGTTAAGATCAATAATTGCTCAATTACCTAAAAATAATGTCACAAAAATTAAGATATATCAACTGATAAAGCTGTTAAATGAAAAAAAATGGATAAATCAGTGGTAAACCTTTCTGCTTCATTCAACCTGGAATTTACTAGCCGTGGGAACCAACAATTCTGATTGGCCAGTCTGTAATTGTCTTTTATCAAAAGTCAACAAAGAGAGTCAACACAATCGTTTCGTCTGGTATCCGTCTAGGTTTTTTAGGAAGGCACAGGTTTCGTTTGTAGTTTAAAACAAGATATCATGTTAAATATGCCTCAATGTAACAGAAATTGACATGACATGAGTAATTTAATGCTGCCACTGAAAGCCACAAAACTTTCAGCAGATCCCAAGTCCACTGAGTTCAACCTTCTCATAGCACTGGCTCATCACACAATAAATTTAGGAAGAGCAGCATGGTTCTGGTCCAGTTTAGGAACAAAAATGGTACTCCAACAGTCTTCCAAGTACCATTTACAAGTAATTTACTTCCAACATTTTTTTGCCCTTTTTTTCAATGCATTGGGAAAGCAGGCTTGTTTCGGTGAAATAACTCTAAACCCATCCTTGAACAGGGCTCGAAATTGCGACTCACTGGTCGCCAATGCGACTAAACATTGAGTACTGGCGACTAAATTTTGAGAAGTGGTCGCCAGCTGGCGACTCACATTTTGTCCGATAACTAAAGAAAACCATGACACAACTTTTGTTTTTAAATCTTTATAAAAAATTATTAGGAAATCAATTGGATATGGTAGCTAGTATACAACTCACCTTTCAGTCCCCAGTAAAATAATGTCTGAATATTACAAGATAATCGAAAAAATTGAATGTATTTCGACACGTTGATACTGCGTTCATGGCGTGCCATATTGTTTCAGCAGCTTCTTCTGAAACTGGGATCGCAGGTGCACTTCAACACCATGTGCTTTTCATTTGCCGCGAAACTGGTGGCAGATACCAATCAGTTGAAGAAATAAAGTGAGTTTTTGCGTGCGGGGAATGAAGATTCAAGCATGGCGTTGTTTGTTGGCAGTGAAAGGCAGTGAGGAAAGCAAGTCGAAAATAAAGAACGGCATTTCGAAGAAGTGGCAAAGGGAAAATACGCAAGGACCCGTGTTTGTCTGACAATGAAAACCACGGACTTAAAATGTTTTATGCTTCGCTTCATTTAAAATGACTATGGAGACAACCATCACCTTTGGACCAGAGACATATCACCATAGAACAACAGTAGCTTTATAACTAAGTGTTACTCGTGTTGTTTTTAATTGTTTTCGCTCTTCAATTGTGACTTTTCTTGCATGCAAAGTAACATATAAAATCGTGTTCTTGTGTAAGTTATAATATTATTATATAAAATAAGCTGGCAACCAAAATTTTTCCGTTAACCACCAGCTGGTCCCCGAACGAAAAAGTTAATTTTGAGCCCCGTTGAAATACGTTGATGAACATTTTAAATGATCTGCACCTTGGAAGATTTATAAACTATGTAAAATTTGCATTCATTGTGCCTAACCTGTGCCTGCCTATGCCTGAACTGTGCATCAATTGAAGCTGAAGTCGAGATTCATGTGCCAGTGGCAAGTCACCAAGTAACAGACGCAAGAACAACCAAAGATAGTTCAAAACCCAGGTTCTAAACGGTACTCAAACTAGAAATCAAACGAATGATAGAAACGATACAAACGTACGATAAAAACGAAACACACGATAGAAACATTGCAAACAATAGAAACAAAACGAACCAAACAAACGATGCAAATGTTTTCACAAGCTGGACAAAACGCTTATGTTTAACGTTGAAATTCGAACCAAAACTTTGGTTCAAAAATATGAGTGTAAAGCTAGAAAATCACTTTTATCTTTGATTGTGTTGACTTTCTGTGAAAAATACCTATTTGACTTGAATCTGCAACTCATGTGCACCTCGATTTTCAAGACTTTTGTCTCAAAATTTTAACGACAACGGAAAGGATGTCAAAAATTTCAAACTCGTTCACTCCCGTTTTTAATCGTAAATTTCCTGTATGGTCTTTCCATTTTGTTTTCAAGTGAAAGTAAGTAGATATTCTTGGATTTTCTCATTAGGAGATAAATGCACATATAATTTACTTTCATTTGATGTCGTCAGATTGTTATAGCTGTCTTTCAATTTTATACTCCGTGTTTTTTAGCGTTACATGTTTTGTAACGGCTCTGTACACTAACACCATGCGCATGGCCCGAGGGCTGTCAAAACATTTTCAGGTTATTTGTGATTCATATTTTATCAAAACTGGAGAAGAACTTTAAGTGAAAGAACTGTATCATCTAGCATTACAATTCGGAGTCTAGCTACAATTCGAACAGCTGCGATGTACATATTTTTTTCCATTTCAAAGTGCAGGTCGCCAGTCGAGATCGATGCGTTGTTTAATTAAATTTAGGCCAGGATCGACAATTTCTCAGTCCATTTGGGTTATAAAGGTACAAATAATGACTGAAGAGTTAGCTTACAGCTCTTAAAGAGTTATAAAGATGTCAATTGCTATGTCGCACATGATGGTCTGCGCTTTTGTTACTATTATGCGCACACATGCCATGCCGAAGTAGATTGGCACGGATTACACAAGACTCAAGAGAAAGTTCATGCAGTTGTTAATGCGCCAAGACCAGAGAATGTCCAGCAACTCCGTTCATTCTTAGGCCTGGTTAACTACTACCACAAGTTCTTGCCAAACCTTGCCACCACACTCAATCCCCTTAATGGACTCTTGGAGCAAGGAAAACGATGGAAGTGGACCACAGAGTGCGAGGAGGCCTTCCACTCAGTAAAGAAGCTGATCACATCAGATATGGTGCTCACCCATTATGATCCTGAACAGCCATTGAGACTAGCCTGTGACGCCTCACCAGTCAGAATTGGAGCAGTTTTACCGCACATCATGGAGGATGGCTCAGAGCGACATATAGCCTTCGCATCACGTACCCTAACCAAAGCAGAAAGGAACTACTCCCAAATTGATAAAGAAGCCCTAGCCTTGGTTTGGTGAGTCAAGAAATTCCACCTTTACCTGTTTGGTCGTCATTTTACACTCGTGACAGATCATGAGCCCCTGACCTCAATTTTTAATCCCAAGAAAGGAATACCAGCAATGACAGTTGCTTGCTTGCAACGTTATGCGTTGTTTCTAGCAGGGTTTGAGTACAGTATTGAGTACAAGAACACAACCCAACATGGAAACGCAGATGGATTGTCACGCCTACCTCTAAAGAAAGCCTGTGACAAGGAAGTAGTTGACCCAGTGGAGATTTTTCAAGTATCCCTGATAGAAGTGCTGCCAGTCAATGCAGATATGATCCGTCAAACAACTCAGAGAGATCCGGTTTTGTCACGTGTGATGGAAAACACAAAACAAGGGTGGCCAACCGTTAGTGAGAAGGAGCTGGAGCCATTTCAGAGAAGGAAAGATGAGCTCACCATACAGGATGGCTGCCTTATGTGGGGCTCACGAGTAATAATCCCACCCAAGCACCAGGCACAACTGTTAGCTGAGCCCCATGAAGGCCACCTTGGAATTGTTAAGATGAAGGCCTTGGCCAGGAGCTACATGTGGTGGCCAGGGATGGCCAAAGCGATTGAAGAAGTAGCAAAAGGATGCACTGGCTGTCAACTTACCCAGAACAACCCTAAGACCGCTCCACTTCACTCATGGGAGTGGCCATCACAACCATGGCAATGCATCCACATTGACTTTACTGGCCCATTCTTAGGAACTATGTTTCTGATTGTTGTAGATGCACATTCTAAATGGCCCGAAGTGATACCGATGACTACTACAACTGCCAGCAGAACAATTGAGCAACTAAGAAAGCTCTGCCACACACGGCTTGCCAGAACAGCTTGTAAGAGATAATGGACCTCAATTCATAGCAGATGAATTCGGAGAATTCATGAGAAGTAATGGTGTTAAGCACATTAAGTCAGCTCCGTACCACCCAGCCACAAATGGAATGGCTGAACATTTTGTACAGACATTCAAGCAAGCTCTCCGCGCAGCGCTGACGGAAAAGAAATCTATCTCTTGGAAGCTGGCAAACTTTTTGCTGGCCTACAGATCAACCCCACATGCCTTGACTGGAGAGACACCAGCCGTGCTCCTCATGGGGAGAAACATCAGGACAAGGTTTGATATACTGAAGCCTAACTTACGGAACCGAGTGGAAGACAAACAGCAAGATCAAGAGTTACGGTCAAGTCACAGCCCTGCCAGAAAGCTAGAGTTAGGCCAAGCTGTCGTTGCCCGAAACTACAGAGCTGGAAACAAGTGGGTTCCGGGGATCATCACAGCTCACTTGGGACCCTTGTCCTATGAAGTCAAGGTCACACCCAATACAGTATGGCGACGGCATGTTGATCAACTCAGAGAGTCTGCAGTGACTCCAAACTTTAGCAAGGAACAGTACACACCGCAACTAAACCCAGCAGTGTTGGCAGCAACACCACAATCAGCAAGTAGTGTGGAGAATGAAGAATTACAGGCTCCCATTATAAGTGGCATGGAGGAACCATTGACCAAAGATACACATGTGGACGACACCCCTGACAACCCTCCCAGCAGCCAAAGCGAGACCATGGTAAGCAGTCCGGCAACACCACCATGCAGACGTTATCCCCTTCGGCTATGGAAGCCACCAGAGAGACTGAACTTGTAACTGAACTGAACTTGTGCGTTATTAATAGATTGTGATTTAAGGGGGGGAGGAATGCTATGTCGCACATGATGGTCTGCGGTTTTGTTACTATTATGCGCACGCATGCCATGTGCGCCTGTTGTTGAATATGAACTGCCATGTTTGATTAAACCTTGTTGTGTTGTACCAGCTTGATTCATTCAATTACGCGAGACACAACATCAATGAACACGAAGAGTTGGTAATTTGACTTTACGGAATGTGCAAATTTTGGAGTGTCAAGACATTTTTATATTCAAACATTAATTTCCCCCGAAATACAAGTTAAAATGCGATGCAGTTGTACTCCACTCCTGCCTACTTCTCCAGATCAATGATTGAAAATAGTTTTAACATAACAGATAAGCAATATTTGAAGGTGAGGTAACTTTTTGCTTCCTTATTGTCGACCAACCGTAGTATATGCATAGTCAATTACTGGGTACGAACACAAGCTGCGCAAATTTGCATATTTCATACTAGTGAAATCATGGAAAATCCTTCAACAAGGTCTCCAAAAGATGTTCAGTATACTATCACTTAGATGAATACATTTCTACTTCACTGTTATTTTGAATGGAATGTCCATTTTACGCACGCTAATAACCTGGGAGTCCTCAACTTATTAGTTTGCGTTTCGGTTGACTGACAAGCATATTCTTCTTTCAGCACGACAATCTCCGTCGGTAGCTACAGAGTTGAATCTTAATTGTTTGTTTCACTTTCCTCGTATATTTATAAATGCTTGATCCACTCCAAGTTTGTAATTTAGATCTATTTCGTTCCTCAAAGACAAAGCTCAAAGAACAAAACAATTCTGTATTCAGAATGACCATTGAAAAACAGGGCCAGATTACAGGCGACCTCCAGCGTACGTGTCTTTTTTATTAAAATCCACAAATACATAGCTAGTTCACCAGTTTGAAGCCTCAACAATCTTCTTTGCATCGTTGTAGAACATAGGTTTCGTTTATTATTTGTTTAGACAAGTCTCTACTTCGAGTACAAAAAACGCAATGCGTTTAATTTACCGTGTAATTTCCTGACCTATAATTTCGTCTGGGACTCGGAGGATCATTTGCGCTCGAAATAGTCAGATGGCTTCCAGCTAATCCTAAATTTGTCTTATACAGTACCTTGGCAATTTAAAGCTTTCCTCTAGAGATAGAGAAGAATATACAGGCAATGAAAATCTCTAGGTTTTTGCAGTAGCGGCGAACCCGAGATCGAAGAAATCCTGAATGGCTCCCCACGGCCGGCTTTAGCTTCGCTCAGATCAGCCCGCTTCTTTGGTCTTTTTCTCATTTCTGGTAGAGTTTCATCGAGATAGAGGTATTGAATGATGAGGAGTACTTCGAGCGCAAATGATCTTCCAATTCTACGCATCCTGTATTGCTACAGTCTCCAACAACATATCTTTCTTGCATTCTGCAACGATTTTGACACACACTATCGCATGTTCGCATACATTCTTCTCAGAAACAATATATTGTTATCCCCAAGGTGACGTCAGAAGCCAACTCGTCCCATTCTCCACTATTCCTCGGTTGTGAACATGGAAAAGGGCAAATTTACAAACTTTAAAAATTCATAGAAAATTAACGAAAATAGCTACAAAGATAATTTTTTTGCAGTGGTGATCAGGAGAAAAAGGAAATTTATATTAGTGAAAAAAATTTGGGGGGTTAGTGGCACTTTAACTGTATGCTTAAATAGAACAGCTCTTTTCAGTCAGGCTAATCTGAGCATTACTCAGGCTAACCAACATGCATTTTCTGGGTAAAAGTAGCTATCAGGAGGCTGGCAACTTCTGACTACCAATCACTTGGTTTATTTTACTGGCTCCTGGACATCCAGACACTTGGTATATTCAATTAAACCTCATTATCAGGTGGTCAGTATAATTTTCATTATCAGGGGGCAATTTATACAAATGACAGCTGGCTTCAACCCTTATAATTTGGCCAATGAACCCCCCACATCATGCAGCTCATTGTTTTAATTTGACTTTTGGAAAAGCAACAAGTTAACTGAGCTAAATTTAGAATGTAGCTTACCTTGTAACCACATTTCTTTGGCAAATTTTGAAGTTCAATTTTGTAGATCTCGGAAGTAAATTCATCTCGTTTGGTATAGAAATAAGGATCGGATTCTGCCTCTTCTTCGTCTGGTTCGTCGTTTATTACGCCATCTTCATCTTTGTCCAGCTCTGTAGCCTCATTGTCTTCATCTTCGCCATCTTCCGGCTGCTCAGGTTCATTTTCAGGTTTGTCTTCCATATTGACCACTACATCCAATCCATTCACAGGTCTTGATTTATCATTTGATTCTGAAAGGTCTGACTGTTCGTTGCTAACCCCTGTGTTAACTTCGGACGTCGCTGCTTTGTCTGAAGTAGCCGCTGCATTTGAACCCCAAGAGCTGGCTTCTGTTTGTAGCTTTGCAAACTGAAACAAAGGTGGAAATCCAGGAATAGGCAACGAAACTTCTGGTCTGACGTTCAGTGCTTCCGTAGATAGTAAAGAAGACTGGTTAACACTAGACGGTGCTCTTTCTTCCACGCTATCCATGTTTTCTTCGTCCGCCATATTGACACGGCGTGGTCACATGGCCGTATTTTTACATCACTTCAGTAATCGCAGTAATGCAAAGGTCTACCGAGGCCCTGACCGAGGCCGATGCATTCACGTCCCCAGTGCTACTCGTCTTAAAATGTCATTGATGTCGTTTCTCCGACCACGTGACCAAAAGAAACGGAGGCTCTGAGGACGAGAATGAGGCCGATGAAACCAAAGGAATCTGACGAATTTAAGGACGGTGCCTACTTTTGTTAGTGCGCACACGTTCTGCGCATCACGCAAGCCATGGTTTAAGCGCCACGCGCGCGCTGGGTTGACATGACGCAATCAACTACGCTACCAAGTACGCAACTAAATTGAAAGCAAAGTTTTCCTACTGTGACCAAATCAAGTTTAATGAACCTGTACTTAAACCAGGAACACCAGAACAGCAGCATATCGCTAACCACTAACTGTTAACGTCTTCCAGCTGAAAAACTAGGTGTTATCTGTCGAAAATTATACTGAAATCCAACTGTAAACATGTACCTGCAGATGGCGTAGTGCGCGCGCAAAACAAGTGAGAGACGATACGCAAATGTTTTACTTACTGAGGAGGTGACAGGAAAAAATGTAACAGGCACCTTAAAAAGTTTACAAAAGGATCAGTAACTTTAAAAAAACGCGTGGTTACCCCTATATTTTATGTTATGAGATGGAAGTGGCAAGCCTATTCATCACGTGATTAGTTTCTGGTTGTGAGCAAAAGATATTTAGACTGTATTTTAGCTGAAACAGAGGACGGCTGTCAGAGACGCTAAAAGTGCTGTTGCAACGATTTTGTTATTACAAACATACCAAAAATGGTTTTTATGTTACCATTTACCATGTAGTTTTCAGATCTTTATAAATGTGTTTGCTTTTCTGTATGTAAAGGCGAATTCTAAAGAAAGCTGCGAAGAAATATCCTCTCCTTCTATTTTCAGAAAAATGCTGATGTCAGCATTTTTGTTGAGATTCAAGGCTAATTATCTCGAAAAAATGCGTGGCTACCCTCTTTTTTTCTTTGTGGATTCCGATAGCCCTTGCAAAGATCTACTTTTTCCGCAAGGTCCTAACCTGGCGCAGAAACCTTTCTATTTAGTAGGCACCGTCCAACAAATGTACTAAATAAAGTACACTTCTAGATCGTTTTCACGTGACGTCATCACTTTCTAAAATCCAAAACTAAAGAACCACCAAAGTCTTTATCCTTATCGGGCATAAGAGGCGGTATATTTATATCTGTTTACGATTTTACAGCTCAACAGCGTGCTTCGTTTGGAATCCAGAGAATTTTGAATTTCAGGGTTATGGAGGTGCGTGACACAAGGCTACGATCGAGTTTGTCGAAAAATGTATACTTATCTCATGATTTTGAGCCTTTTTAGAAGTTAGAGCATTATGAAAAGTGCTTATGTAATGCTTGTTTGATCAGTACTGATAATCAGTCGCCTAGATAGCCAAAGTAAGTTCCAGATGTTTACACTATTTTCCGGCCGCCATATTGGTGTACCACGGAGGTACACCAACATGGCGTTTTCATACTGGGCTCTGTAAATATCTGCGAAACATTTCGACGAATATCTGAAGTTTGGGGAAACGCACATGCCTAAAACTTGGCGAAAAGTCTTATTTAGTTATCTTCTATAACATCATAACTTCATAGCTTTTTCCACTGGATGGTTTTCGATTTATTTTTTTTTATTGCGTGACAGTGAAAACGATCTATTACGTAGATATAACAATAATTTACGCAGATTATGTGCAACTTTCGCGAATAAATGAAGTTTGCTCCCTCTTCTACCTAAGCTCGATCCACGCAGAAGAGCGATCTGGGAATTAGTCTATGACAGTACAATGTAACCCCGAGGGGTACACGCAGAAACACTGGGTGGAGGTGTGCGACCCCCTTCCCAAAACCTGTTTCCTATTTATGACCGAAATCTGCGATTTCCCCTACCCTCTTTATGACCTGACCAATAATTTGATACCCTGTTTATGACCGTCGCGGCTGGCACAGTTGCCGTAATCAGTAATTTATGAAGGGCTTTTGTTGATGGTCTTATCGATAATGATGAAAAAGTAGTCTCTTCTAAAAGCATACACAATTTACGTCTAGAGTGCAAGATTCATACCCTATTTATGACAAAAATGGCCAAAATCAAGACCCTATGTATGACCAAAACGGCTGTAAACCATACCCTTCTGGGGCCTCACATTCCTATATAATATATGGCCCATAAAAGGGAGTACCCTCCCGGAAATGTAACGCTCTGTGAAGGAGACGTTACAAACTTCCAGTCATCGCTACTTACTGTGTTCGGGGGTATGTGGGGGGGGCGGGGGGGCGGCGGGTATATAGGTACAGTTGAACCCCACTATTTCGAACTCCCAGGAGAAACGAAAAAAAGTTCGAAATACCGAGCGTTCTAACCTGAGTATCAGGCCTTTGTTAGCAAGAGGATAGGAGTAGGGGGAAATTGCAGAGAAAGGCCTAACAAAAGCGTTTTAATTGGCTTATGTCGAACATCCAAAATCTGGACGCGCGTTAGGCTGATTGGATATTACACAATGCAACATAATCTCACACTGATGTGAAGTTTATATGAAATAATAAGGCTTCTTCTTTCCAATTGCTTAAATTGGAAAATTAACTGCGATGATCATTCTTCACTCTCATAATCTCACACTACCGGAAGTGAAAGCATTTCGATTGGCGGTAAATTCTTTTCTGTCGGGATATTCATCAGGCTTGTTATTTCATCGTCGAGCTCAGAGTATTAGTCAGAAAACAGAGCTCTCTTTGTTGAAGGCCTTTGCAAGTGCTTTTTTCTTGCTGCTTCGCCTTTGGAGTCACTCCAGTTTACGTTGGGGATCGCTGACCTCGAACAGGAATTGAACCTCTAGGACTGGCTCGCGAAGGAGTTCGTGGAGCGCTTTTCTTCGCCTCGTCGAGTGCCCTACCACCTGCCAATGAGACCCTGTTAGGGGTAAATTCCGACAAGCGACAATGGCCTTGAAACGGCGACATCAGAGCTATGAACTGGCGACGAACGACAGACTACTCCAGCGAAATAGAGAAAGCGACACCAATGGCAAGATAGAACGACAACGAATTTCGGAACTGAGAACGCAGTGGTTGTTTTAAACGTCTGAGTCGAAGTGAAGACACATTTCCAGAGTTTTATATGTGTTTTCCTCTCTCACGCGCGATGTCGACGGGTCGTAAAACCCAGGCTTTCTTTTATATGTTTAAACGTCCACGTCGAATAAATCGAGTCCGTCATTGCCGAGCATTTTTTTCTCTCTCTCAGCTGAGTGAGCAGTGCCCTAAAACGCCTAAAAACACGCTTAAGGAAAAAGGAAAGATATCTTCGACCGTCTGCTTCATACTTTTATTAGTGGGTCACCAGTAAAAGAATATGGAGCTGTATTATCAACAAATGGCATTATGAAAGGAAAGGAGAGACAGGGGAAAGCTGCCAAGGTCTTCTCGTCTTCAGCGGAAGATAAGGGTTTCGCCAAATTCAAAGGAAGGTTATAGATAGGAGAGATTATCTGATTGAGGCCGTTGAGATTTTGAGTTTAGAGCGGTTTTTAAACATAAACATGGTAAAAATAGTCATAGGTTCGGTTGTACTTTAGGTCCAAATACTGTAAAATGGCTCAAAATAGCAATTCCAAGCGTCTAAATTTCAAAATTTCCCGAGGGGAGCATGCCCCCACATCCCCTAGGAGGTTAGCAACTTCAGCGCTCGAAAGTATGCCCAAGCCCTTAGAAAGCATGCCCTCAATATGTCCCCCAACACGCCCCCAGCCCCTTACAAAATTTTGAAAAATTGAAGCAGCTAAGAAGTCTTTTCCTTCATTCTGAGTCGAAATGTGATGCTTAAAAAGTAACCATAAAGTAATCATTAAACCCACTGACCAGAGAAATGCTGGCTCTGCATAAGAATTCCTACTGCTGAAAACTGTTCGAAGCAAGTGCAAAACGTACAAGGAGTAAATTATATCCAAAGAGATAGTTAGTTATATAAGTACTCGACTAAAACAGCAGAGGAACCTTCAATGCGTGAGAAATAATAGTTTCAGCGTGAGAGCACAAGATTGAATTCGTTTGGGTGAGCCTCATGCTCAATGCGTGAGACTTGAGAGCACTGTGTCGGTTTTTTCTTTTAATAAACAAAGGTATCACGATGTGTTATACGTGTAGCTTCGTTTTAATCGAACAAGGTCAAATTTCCCGACACAACTCCTCTGAGACGAAATTCCGACAGGCGACATAGGAATCTTGCGAAATGTCGACATGGCTGGTGACGAATTTCAGACAGGGGACATGGGTACCTCCCCCCCCCCCCCCCCCACCTAACAGGGCCTCGCCAATGCCTCCCGTAACTCCGTGAACATTCTCTATTTTCCTAGTGCATTTTTTGCAAACAGACCTTTTGCCGTCTTCACCATCTTGAATGAATGACAACAATTCTCAATTCGAGCAATAATTCCACAAGAATGACAGGTTTTTCACACAAACCTTTAGAAAACTCTTTGTTATAAGTTTCAGAAAACAGCGGTACTTAGGCTTTTGTACATTATGCTGGCATTTTTTCGAGCATTTTAATAGTGAGGCAAAAGCATTAAGCATTATTCGAGCATTTCAGTGGCATTTTCCCGGAAAATTATTTTTTTCCACAGAAAATAGAAATAAAAATTCTTTTTTACGAGAAAATGAAGACTTAACTCGAAATTGAAAAAAAAAATTCAAATGCCACCCTAAAACAGCCGAGTGGGGACTGAGGAAAGGTCAGCGGTAGTCAAATCAAAGGCGGTCATCAGACATTCTCGTCCCCATAGCCCTTTTCGCTCCTCTTAGCCGGCAGGGCCTTAGCTTCGATTCTCGTGCCAAGGCCGTGCCGGCTAAGAGGAGCGAAAAGGGCTATGGGGACGAGAATGGTCATCAGGGGGGGCGGCCATGTTTGTTTAGTCACCTTTGTGATAAACAAAACCCATGTACGAGCATTAGCCGAACATTTCAGTGACCTTTTGGAGGATGACCGAGCATTTTAGTGGGAAAAATGGAGCATTAAGGTGGAGCATTTTAGTGGGGAAATAAGAGCATAATGTACAAAAGCCTAGCGGTTCTGTGGCGACACACTTCCATACTTTGTGTGAAAATTTTTGAAGCAAATTGTGCAAATATTCTCGGAAGCCATTGGACGAAACCGATTTTTTTTGCTCAAATTCCCGCCGTTGAGATCTGTGATGCATGCAAGTAAACATGACAGCCGGAAATGATTCTGATTGGTTAATACATATACTGACGCTTGTCGCGCTATGAGGAGGTGGAAGACTGCAATAAAAACCCTCGCGTCAGGCTTTTCTTTGCCGGTGCTTCCTCCTCTTACTAAAGCCTAATACTCAGGCTACGAGCGTGCGAAATAGCCCGTAGTAAATGAATGAACGCCAAATCCAAGGGAAATGGTTTTAAGTTCGAAATAACGGGGAATTCAAAATAACCAAGTTCGAATTAGCGGAGCTTTAACGGCATATAGGTATGTGCGTCCCCAAAGGGTATGTTTAGCAAAGGGGCATATATAGATTTTGACCACTTTGGTCTGAAATAGGGTAGTTTTTCAGGCTTTGTTTTGGCTTGCCACTGGGAATTTTTTTTTTTTTTTACAAGGAACTGATTTTTCCTACCAAGATTGGCAAAACTGTAGCCCTTCTCAAATGTTCACGCAAATGGAAACTATCTCTGGTCAGCTGCAGCATGCAGTCATATGATTAGCGTTGTGTAGTAATTTTAGATGTCTGAAATGTGTTGTCAATTTTTGGCTCATGTCTGAAATAGGGTATGAAAATCACATCGAATCACAGATTTTGGTTTGAAATAGGCGAAGGGTTTCAAGGTTAGGGTCACTCACCACCCCCCCCCCCCCCCCCCCCCACCAAAAACTTCGTAGATTACCTTCTCCGGGTTACTATGCAAGTTCAGTGTTGAACTATGAAAACAGGGAGGGAAGACATCAACTTGAATGGGAGTTGTTTTTTGAGCTTACTGAATCAAAAGCTAGACTGGTGGGCGGATACAATTCGTGGGACAATAAGTGAGAAACCACAAACTGCAAGGGACCGCATACGATAAACACTGCCAACGTAGGATCTACAAGAGATCTGATCAGCCAAAAAAATGTATGAAGACAAACAGTAGACTGCAAGGCTGATACTACGTGAAAAACGTTTCGAGACACCAACATGACAAGAACCGATAAAGTAGGATTGCAACAGTGGACGTGGACAGCTGTCCACTGTTGCGATCCTACTTTATCGGTAACGTAGACTAGGACAACTTTCGCAAAAGTGGGCTTCTGTCGGCAAATTCGAGGAAAAGTTGGGAAACACACTTTTCTAGATGAAAATTATGCGCTGAACACGAAACTCTTGTTTACCAAGTTTGGTTCTGCCATTTCCACCTTCAAATCAGCTATTTATATTAACCAGGGGCGGGGGAGAACACTCTGCGACGCCTGGCACTTTTTTTGTGTTTGGATCATCCAACAAAAAGTGACGTCACATCCGGTAAAAAAGCGCGCTGAGCGGCAAAATAAAATTTGACTGCGACATAATCGTTCTCCCTGTAAGTAAAACAGCAATATTTCGCAATCGGCGGGATATTTCTAACGTTTTATTTGGCCATGATAAACAAAATTTTGTCTTCTTCCTCGCCATATCGTTTGTTTGAGAAACAGAACAATTATTTATTCAAAAAGACGCTGTTTTGAAGGCGTGTGTTTTTACGAAATGTCGTCGTTTCTTCGTAGCTGAATTCCACAGGAGTCATCGTTTACGTGGAAATAATGAATTCTAGGTAAGTTGCACTCAATTCAAATATCCTATTCTCTTAGGTAGGCATTACACTGAGAGAAAAGCGCAATGTCAGTTTTCTACCCGTGGGAGAACCTATTTAACAGAAGCCCATGTTTTGAAATTTACAATTGACAAACACTGGAGAGTAATGGAGAGCTGTTAATCGTATCACACTGTAAAGATCCACACACACAACGGGGCGGAACTTTCTTGCCAATCGACACTAACTCAAATTCTTGTTCTTGCTTGTGACTCAAACTGGCATTATAAATTCTGTTACGATTTGTTAAGAACCTTAAACGAGATATCTTAACGTTTCCCTTGGTAATCCCTTAATAATGGTAAACGCTTCCTTTAACATGTACATAAGCAGGCCGTGAACCCCTTAAATATAAACAAGAGGATATTTTTATGGGCGATTCAGTAATCGGGGCATGTAGTGGTTTTTTTTTTTCAGTTATGATGTAATTTATTTTTCTTTTTCAACAGTGTTAAATGTCAGTGACACTATAAAGTTTCAATACACCCCCCCCCTGATCCTGTGAGGTCAAGCATTCACCTTAAATTGCTTTGATTCCTTTCAATTGCCTTGTTTACAGACCAAGTTCCCTATCTTTTAATCCCTAACTATCAAATGTCTTTGCAACTTATTTTGAAAGGTTAGGCACTTTGCCCTATTTTCAGTCCGCTCTCTCTCTATAAGCTTACATCAAGACATTTCAGTTCCAGGGAATGAGAGAACCCTAGCAATTCTGACAATTCTCTCTCATAGAGTTCAATTATTTTAATTCATCACGCTTTCAATGTGCGATCTTAACAAACTGTTTGCAAACAGTAATGAAATATCATGCCCCAACACCCAGCCATAAAAGGAAGTCTGGGAACAGGCAATAGCAACAATGACACTACCAGGCTGGTGAATGTTACAAGCTATTATGAACTCATGTCTGACAATGATGAGTGACCATGAAACATGGTGCGGTGAAACTGAACAACCAGACTGCGACTGACATTGCTAGTGTTAGTGTTGTGAAAGTGATTGCTAGCTAGTAGTGTCTGTGAACTTGGACCAGACCAGAAAAGAAAAGGTTCCATACTAGAAGTTGACTGAGAGTAACAAGTTTGTACTCAAAAACTGAAGAAGCTGCCTGATCAGACAGTTTTAAAGCCAGCTTCATCACAACTTGTCAAGAGTTCCTGGATTGTGTATGTGGGAGGACTCCATGTAATGACATATATCGGGAAGCTCTGCTCAAAAGTTTTCAGGCTTCAGATAGAACTATTAAAGGTTAAGGGATTTCTGACAAGTTGAATTCAGGTGTATAATGAAAGGGTACGGAAATCTTTCTTTTAGGGATTTCCCTTCTTCTAATTCTAAAATGTTGTTGATAATCTCTCATTTACTCTCATGAGCCAGAATGATGGGATTCTGATATATTGTTCAAAAAGATATTTTAAAACTACTTTCTATGGGTTTAGAAAAGGGATACAGTATTAAGGGGTTGGACCTTGAGGTGGAGCTTCCCCATTTAAAACTATGTAGAATACCTCCCCCCCCCCCCCCCCCTCCTCCTTGTGTAACAAGGATGTTCAAATTGTTTTCTGGAAAAAAGCAAAAAACAAAACAGTGCCAATTTAAGAGATTGTGTGATTATCAATGTAAGTTCCCATTTGTGTTTTGAATTAAAATGGGCCTAACGTTATCCACAACAGTATAAAATAACCATACTTTGCAGCTTCAGAGAGACTCAAACTGATAATGAAAACAACTTTTATTTTTGCCCCTTCCTTTGTACCTTGTGATATTTTTAGGGAAATTCTCAAAACGTCTCTGCCCAAAGAAAATAAAAAATATAAATGAAAAACACTTTTTTTTATCTTGAAAATGATCTCTGAGACAAAAACGTTCTTTTTATGGCTAGTTATCTTACAATGTGTTGTGAAGAAACTGCTTATAACAAAATATAAATGTTCAACAAAAAAAAAGAACAGAAAAAAACAACAAACTTTTGCAGAGGAGCTCCTATATTCTTCAACTTACATGTAGGGTAATAGAATCTGTTTTTACACTTTCACACCAAAGAAAACACCACAGAAATGAGAATTATTGTTATTGTGTCTGAGCTGCATATTTTTTGAATGGAAACATTTCCCATAAAATTTCTACATTATATTCGTGCCAGTACAGGTATGACAACATACTAAATATATTTTGGAGAGAGGAGTACTTATAAAATTAATACAAACTGGTGTAGTTTAATTTTCCATTTAATTTTGGTAAACCTCTTACAGAATGCAACTTTTGGTTAGGTTGCACTTCACTGTCAAGGAAGAAATCACACCAAGGTGGCTTTGCATCTTTATTATGATTTCTGTTATCAGTAAAAAAAAATCACACTTGGACAGGTCTCTTGATCATAAGGGTATTTGCTCATTTACCACCTATAAAAAACAAGATATAATGTATCATTTTTACCTGTGCTGTAAATTTTTCAATTGAAATCAGTTTGTTTCCACTTTTGGAGTGGTTTTTAAAAAGGATCACAAACACACCACCCACCCCTCAGTCCCTATTCCTACCCTACAACAGTACAGCCAGGATCCCATATCAACACCCCAACATAAGTGATAACTTACCATAATACTCCTATACTACAATACAATCTTTGTACAGACAGACCTAGATTCAAACATCAGATCTCTGACTTTTTGGTCCACTTCATCTCCACTAGGCCATGAAAGCAACCATTGCAAATGTCTTTATATTTGTTGGTCTAATTTATTGTTGCTCTCAGATTCCCCCTTCCCATTTGATGAAATTAAATTGGTTTAAAAAAATAAACTGGTTTAAACAAATTAAAGCGGAGGTAGAAATTGAGCCATAAAATTACTATAATTTTAGTATGAGGATATTGAAATATAACTATACTATTAATATCCATATGTTCTATTGTAAAGACAGTGTAACTACTCAAATTGACCTTCATTGTCAGAGACAAAAACCTAAAAACATCTAAACACAGGTCAGTGAGCATATTGCCAGTTTTGCTTTTGCCAACAACCATTCTGCCTCAAAAATATATAAGATAATGACAATAATAACAGAGCCAACGTCTGTCAATTCAATAACCACACCAAATTGCCCTCCAAATTCCTTTCGACACCATACAGTAGAATTTTGCCAACAGCATAAATTCAACTCAATGCTTTATTTAGTGCTTCTATCCTTAAATTTTTACCCATTGAGTCAGAATTTTCAAGTGTATCACATAGAATTCCACAAAAGATTAAAAATGCTGTTTACCTTTTGCAAATATCTGCATCAGTTCCAAAGATATGTAGGTTTGAAAAATAGAAATATGCAAATGAGGTGACTGATGTTGTCATACACTTGACCCAATATTACATCAGGTTGGTAGGCTTATAGTTAGAACTACAGGAAACACACCTATGGCTATAAAAATTATATACAGCCTGTATTTTCCCGTGGCAACTTGCTCTTTTCCAGTCCCCTCTAACCTGATTTCACTAATTCAGAGATTTTCAGCTTGAAAAACGTTAAACGAGGCTATGACTTTGACCTTGCATGTTAATATGCTTCCTAGATCGTGCTGATGAGGCACTATTGGCAAATATCAAAATGGAAAGCCAAAGGTGGCCAGAAAAGCCTATAATCATCAGGGAAGGTTGAAACCCAGTATGTTGCCATGGTAACAAAACTGTTATGCTCATATTATGGAGGACATCCGCAAATTTCATCATAATAGCACTTTAAAGCACTGTCCCTAGGAGCCCATGGTCCCTTGTATCTGGGATGGATGATCTAAACGGTAGGTGGGAGACTCCCAGAATATTGAGCAGAGTTGCTAGAATGACTGTATAATTATCTCTTTGCAGGAACTCATTAGACACTAACACTACTAACATGACTGAGTTTGGACAATACATATTTTGTTTTTTGGATACATGTATACTGTTACTGGTCATATAAGTCAGGTACCTTGCTACTGAGTTAAGTCTTAATGTGTGTATTTTAAAGGAGAAGGTCACTCCAAAAAACATAAATTTTATGTCAACGCTAATGAAAACCTTACACTGAGGTTAGCCACTCACTGCCAGAGGCACCAATGTATGCTTTCAGTTCGACCCTGTTGAGCTGCGTCGTTGCTGTACTTTGCAATGGCGATTAAACACAATAATTATTATTATTATTATTATAGAAGTTTCAGCGTCTGAAGTGCAGGTTTTCCTTATGAAGTTCACCTCCATAGAAGCACCCAGGCCAAGTTTTCATGACATCATTCTGTCTGACAGATTTTGTCCTGATGGCTTGCAACAAGCCTTTTGACTACCACTCTGGGTTATGGCTGCTCTTGAGACATATTATTTTGAGCTAAACAAGCTCTAAACTCCAAAATAATAGCATTGAAGATAGTGAAGAGGATAATCGCTTGGAAAAAAAATAGATTTTGCTGACCTTGTGACAGATGTCAAGTCAGTTGCAGGTTCTTCTCCTTCCCACCAATTTCAAGTTGGACGGAACGAAGTCACATAAACACAGCCTCAGGCTGCCAAGACAGTTGCAAAATGGTGGCCTCCGAAGTCGCTTCTTAATTTCGAGATGAATTTCTTAAGGATAGCAGGCACTTCAGAGGCTGAACCTTTGGTGAGTGGAAATGCTGAATATTCACTTGCTATAAGTGAAGACAAAAAGAGTAAGCTTTTTGGAGTGACCTTCTCCTTTAAACTGAAAACATGTGAGCTAAATGCAACAAAATGTATATTAAACTTGGGCCAGTTCAGTATGATTTATTACAAGGTTTAAATCAGCCACAAAAAAATTGTTAGCAACTGATATTACTTTTTGAAGGCTTCTGGAAGGGTTATACTTTTATAAAGCACCTGGCAGCAAGTACTATTTTGGTTTACTAAAGAAAGACTCTTGTTACTGCTTAAGGAAACTGTGTTTGGTGCAGTAGGTGTCAAAATATTATGGCTTTGATGACATGATAATAGAGATATCAGCCTTGGTAATTTCAGGGATAGTGGATAACCAATCTCCAAATAATAGAGTTATGGGACTTCACTATCAAAGTGATGCCTGATGGTTATTATAAATTGTGTATATTACTCCTAAAATGTACAATCCAGAATTTTGTTTTGTGGGTAATAGCTCAAATTCATTTTCACCTCTGTAAGGTACAAATATTCTTAAAACAACCAACACTGACAATTTTAAATTACAATGGAACTCTGTTAATCCGGTTGCTGGGCCACAAATATCTGACCACATTAACAGTGTGGTTAAAGGGGTTCTTTAAATAAGAAAATGACCGACTATCTGAGCCTTTGTTCAAGCCAGAATCAAGTGGCTGTAATAACAAGGTGGCTATGTGAATGGGGTGGCCAGAAGGCAGGGTTCCACTGTAGAGATGACCATATAAGATGATCCTCTCAAACACTTACCCATAAAGATTTTGGAAAGTATAGTTTGTATAATCAGTTAGACAACACACAACTTGGGTCCAGAGCTGACTAGAGATATTCCATTTTATATCCACACCCCCTTCCCCCAGCCGCACTCACTAAATAAGTCAATATTCACCACCTAACAGAAAAGATAAAAGTGCAGAAATAACTCTTTCATAGCCCCGTCTAAAGCTCATGTCAACAGAGGAAGAGGGAGTGTGGAAATAAAATAGAATGGCCCTACTAGGGACCATTTATATGGTCTTGGGTACCCAAGACAACCCTTCTCCTGAGTTACCCCGGCCAAGCTAACTTTTCATTTATTTCTTTGAAAATTCAACCAACTGTTTACATTTAGGATCATGAACCTGTCTCGCCTGCGAGACAACAGGGGTGGGTGAGTTGTCTAGCCTTGGCTCATGTCACGCCTTGGCACCCTGACAGGCAGGACAACTTTTCTTTATATAAACATTTTGGCTTGGCAAACCGGGACAACTCTTCGCATGGCAAGTGTCACATGATGCCTAGATTTAGAATTTAAAGCAGAAATATCAATTTACAAAGAGAAAATTAACTCAGCAAAACCCACTGTGATTGAATGACTGAGGGAAACTCAAACAAAGAGGGATATTGCCCATTTGATTATTCAATAAGGGTTTTGAATAGTCATGCAGGGTCAAATTCAGCCAAATGCATGGGGAAATAAATGGCAAACAATCACTTTAAGATCACACCAAGGTAGAATTCTCAGCCCACCCACAATGGAGCAATCACAACTGAGCTTTGTGAATTATTTGATGCATGCATATGAGACAGCCATTTTTCATTCTTTCTTTACAAGATGGAAGGTAGATGCCATTTAAACATTGATCAAATAATGAACAAAGGTCCCGTTGCTACAGAGTTACATTGTATCCCCACCAGATTAACAGAAGATGAGGTGTTGTAAACAGATCTTTGGAAGAACTAAAAAAGCTGTGAAAACAATCACCAGCGGCCTGTGTTCCCACAGCATCTCTTGTTGAGTCAATTTGATATATAGAACATATCTTTAAAATCTCAAAATAGTTGAATTAACTAATTATGACTACCAAAATCTGCGATTCTCCCTACACTATTTATTAACAGAATAAAAATTTGATAACCTATTTACCACCATGGAAGCTAACACAGTTGCCCTAAACATAACTTTTGACGGCCTTTTGTTTATGGTCTTATCAATAATGATGAAAAAGTAGCTTCTTCTAAACAACATTACCCAATTCAAGACTAGAGTACAAAACCCATATCCTATTTAAGGCCAAAATGGCCAAAACTGATACCCTATTTATGACCAAAATGACTGAAAAACCATACCTTTTGGGGCCACACATACCCCTATAGTGCATATAAGGGAGTACCCCCCGCCCCGGGTCACAGTAGAAGTGGGTACCTGTCAAAAGCGGAGGTAAAGTTAAGGGCTAAGGAGCTAACCCTATAAACAGGCCAACCCCCCTCTTTTGGAACTGCCCAAAGAAGTTGATCCCCAGGCCAGTATTGCAGTTCAGACAATACAGAGGAATGTACAATTGTCCACTGGATAAAATTTGAATTCTGTCCAGCATACATGTATATTTATGAAGAGCTTCACAGTACCCGGGGGGGGGGGGGGGGTACTCCCAGAAAATTTGGTGGGGGAGTGCTTCACCCCTTTGTTGATCTCTTCAGGGAAATCTGATATCCCCAAAGCTCGCCTCTAACTCTCAACATTGCTTATTTCTTACAGAGAAAAACCGTATTCAACAAGAGATACGGAATTAATAGGACACTAACCTTGAGTATACGCTTCAGCATGTCTTTTCCACCACACGCACGTGGATGCAGAGCTTCAACTGTGTTCACTTTCAGAAAAAAACGGTTTCTGTTAAATATGTTCCCGTTGTACACAGTGCAAACTATGGCCAGCAATACTTCATCCAGGTTGTTGTTAACGTTATAGGCTATTGCACTTAGTGTTATCACCGAATCACGAATAATAAGAACCAAAAGTCGGAACAACACCAGTTTTGAATATGTGTAAAATCCGCCATTCGATGACAGAAGGCTCTCCGTTATTTTCCTTCAAAACAATACTAAGTAAGCGAATCGTGCGTAGTTTGCTCAAATGATCATGCTGAGAACAGAACGTTGAAGATGAATGATGTACTGAACCAACCTCTCGGACCTCGCCCTTGGGCCCTTGACATGGCTGATGGATTGTCTAGGAGAACCAACAAATCATCACTTGCCAAGGAGCCAGCCAGAAGAATATGACAGCAGCAGATATGATTCCTTAGCCGTGCGGGCGAATTTTGACGAAATGGTAATGCTCCAGAAGATAAGAGGCGACCAGAAAACATTTGCTGAATTGGCTGACAGTATGATGTCTACGGTTTTGCATGAAGCAGGTACCACAGTGTTTCTCCATGCAACACATACAGAGCTGAACCAAGTCATTTAAGGTTGTAATTTTGAAGAGGACGGCAAAGAAATGTACAAAGATTTATAACGCACTTGCACAGCCATTGTTCTGCTCTGTCAATGTCTATGTCTAACGCAGCGAGTCTGCAAAACACAGGTGTTGTTAGAATTGTCCCTGACACAATGCTATCCCACTAAATACCAGGAAAGTCTCAAGTTATAGTTTTGTTTGCTTTATACTACCGAAAAAAGACGTGAGTACAACGGCAAGTGATATACGATGACTGAAAAGTTCAGGCTCCCCAAGTTAAGCTAATCCCGGTTGTGGTGTTAGCCATATCCAGGGTTAAAGAAACGGCAAACAAGGACCCTCCTCCTATGCACAGTCCATTTCGAGTACTGTATTACTAGTTGGTTTTCAAAACAAATTCAGTACATTTTTCCCTTGAACACACTCGCACAAATCTGTCGTGTACCATTCATCTCGACCACAAGATATGCTTGTAATCTCCCGTCGATAAATCGTTTTGTAATTTTTCGCTCATGTATGTATTTTCGCTGTTGTTTCTCCTTAGAAAAAAGCTACTTTTTTGCATGCCCTCAAGCTCCTCTTTTGCTACGCCATATATTTTTTTGGAATAAAGTAAACATGCACGTTTTTGCTTTGTCCATGCATCTAGTGCAGTTTAGAGAGGTAAGCTCTGATATATCTCTCAGGAGAGACTTAAAGCAGAGAAAATGTCTGAAAAATCAGATGTCAAGAGTGAAAATCAAACCCACAGAGCTCCCAAGGCAACTACAGTGGTGTGAACGTATATCTAAGATACTTGTAAAAATGTAAAAGAAATTCTTGATAATTCAGAGATACAATTAACTTGATTCCTATAATAATATTAAAGTGCAGACAGATCACACCTGGACTTCAACTCCGTGTGACGAATATTCATATGCCAGTGCACGTGAAAAGCTGTCCACAAATTCCTGCAAGGGAAAAAAACACAATACTCAAATAAGTAACAATTATCAATGGTGAAAAACGAGTTCTCAGATCATTAATAATTCACCAAGTTAAAACAAAGAAAATGACAACCATAGAGCAGGTTTGGATACCTGGTCTTAATTCTTATAGCAAAGATTTTGATGGTTTACATCTCCATTTACTCCTTAGTTTTTAATATGTGAAACACTGGAGACGGCGTTTCATCGGTTATCCAAACATCTCAAATTTCGTCAAAAATACTCCGCTGCGCGTCGTATTTTCAATTCTCTTCTCAGTGTTTGGATCTGCCGATGAAGCACTGTCTCTCGTGTTTGATTACTTTAAAGCCAGCATCTTACAGGCTCTTTATTATTGCGCTTAGGTATCTGCGTCAGAGTAGTTTTGAGGTCATCAACATTCTTCCCTGTTCCAGTTTAGAGGAGCTACGTCACAGTTTGCTCATCTTGAAAAGTTTAGCCTAGATTTTTCAAGTTCACATCGTTTGTAATCCGTGTTAATGTTCTCAGTCCTTAACCATCCTTGTCCTTCATGGTTTATCATTATCCCTGATGTTTGTCTACTTTAGTAGACTATTATTTTCAGGTTTCCTTCAATTTAAATGAAATTTTGTACCAGGCCAAAATAGCTCAAAATAACGTGGCTGAGCTCCTTTAACATCCACTGGTCGTTTAGGAGAAGAGGAGGAGGGGCGAGTCAATTTTTGGACGTTAGTACGAGGCATGTCTGACCAAAAGCATTATAATCCAGTTTAATAAAGTTTACTTCAGGTTTAGAATGGAAGATAACAAGAACAGGAAGTTTTTACTTGCACGGGCGATGAACAAATGGCTCAGCATACTTGAAGTAAGTACGAAGTGGAACGCCGGTGGCCACTAGGCCTATCGAGGCGATGTACCTGATCCTTGTTCCCTCTTCTGAATACAGTGGTCGGAAATTTTCAACAGAACCAGAAGGAGAAAGTTTCAGGCGATACTTCTACGTCTTAAAGCTATAAATTAATTTCATAAATATAAATTCGATATATTTAGATCTGTAGCAACTGGAGCGCAGTGACTACCGGGCCAGCAAAATTCCAGGTGGACATTAAGGAGGGGGCTGAGGGAGGGGGGGAGTACCTAAACGCCCAGTGGACGTTAAGCGGGTAATAAGTGAAAATGTTGACCGCCCCTTAAACGTAACAGCTGCCCCCACTGCTAAAGCGTTTTCGTTTGCCCCTAAATATGTGTTCAATCGAGTTCTCCCCGTGATTAACTCTTGCTTTCTTTGCGCTTTGTTTGTGCTAACTTTCTTGTCATTGTTTCTTAATTGGCGCTTTCTACGATGAACTCAAAGCATGTGGTCGTGCGTCTGGTGCGTTTATCGAGGCATGAGGTTTAGAGAAGAACAGAAAAGATGTACAACTTTATGTTGATATCTGCCCTCCTATCAAACGCCCCAGCTATACGTGTACATACATGAAGATACCTCAATAAAACACAACGTTTAAGCAAGGACCAAATATCTTGAGGCGATGAGCAATCTTTTACTTCAGCCCTCTGCATAAGGAAATTCTAAGATTCATTGGCAGGAGGGCTTCACATACCTGTTGTCAGGTTAGGTTTTTAGAGAAGAAAATGAAAGGTGCGGTACCTTAGTAGCCGCATATACTGTCATCTGTGGTGTGGGCAGCTGTCCTGCACTGGATGACATGTTTATGATGGCTCCACATTTCCTGAAGGTCAACAACACATTAAGTATTTAGGCAGTAGTTATCCAAGACTAAACCCTCTATCAACAATATATTGAAAAGATGAAAACAGAGCCAAGTCGCAGCCAGGAAGCTGACCACTTGAGTCGCTGTCGACAACAACAACAACAAGCTTTATTACGATAGAATGATGGCAGACTGCCAGCAGTCTAACTTTAAGCTTGTCACCAGCAACTAAAACGACGGATTCCAATTGGCAATTTACAGGTTGATGAAAATACATTGCACTCAACTTTTGCTGTTTTAGAACAGTGTATAAAAATTGTGCTAGAAAATATCAATTTAATTTTCAGTTGTTTTCAATACATGCTTCACATCATTAAGTCTTGTCAAATGTGTTTGCCTACACTATTGATTTTGCCACTGACAATTCATTCAGCTTACAGTACATCACTGTACCACTGATGCAGCTCTATATTTATACTTCCTGATTCACCATGTACGTGTTTGCAGTTTAATATCTACAATACAAATTTATTACAGCTGGCAGTCCACGAGTGTGTCCATTTTTAATTTATTCTCTGACTCATTCTTTCATGTACTCATACTATCCAATCAGAAGCCTTGGAAATTCATCTTTGACTTCTGATTGGATAGTCTGCACACATGATTAAAATTAATTAAAAGTGATTGAATTAATTAACACTGGTCACACTTGTAGCTGCTGACTGAGACACTCACTAATGGGGATTTTTGTTGTTAACAATCTAAGAATCATTAAAAACAATTACAATAAGATTACAATAAAAGTAACTGACAGAAATTAATACAATGAAAGTACAATAAACTTTTACCTAAGAAGATAAAATATTCCCATGAGGGTTTGCTTCTTATAAGGGAGCAGCATTTTGCAATAACTATGCGTAGCTGAATTCATTTTTGTCCATTTTTGTCATGTACAGCAATCATGATGGTTAACCATTCCAGTGAACATAGTAAAAAATAATTTAATAGTTACACAGACAGCAGTTGTAAACATTTGGTGGTGCATTTAAGCTCTCGACCTGTCAGTATTTAACAATGTAATCCTCTCGTACAAGAAGACAGGTCTTTCAGGGCAATCTTTAAAAAAAGCAAACCACTAGATAACTTGTCATCACTCTTAAAGTAAGGATACCTTTTACACATTTGAGGTAGCACAATATGGGTCATCTGAAATGCAAAATATTTTTTGTTGAAAATTACCAGGTGTCATACAGTAAACTCATTTTAAAAGAAGCAGGTTTTCCAAAGGAACACTGGCATAAGAAGTTTACATTTTTAACGAATTGAGAAAATAACAGAGAGAAAAAGAAAAAAACCACTGCTTATTCCAAGAAGTAGAAAAAGTATAACAAGTACTGTTCAGTAGTAAAATTGGAATCCTGAATTTTTTCAAAACCTCGATTTTTTTTAACCTCGAAATTATTCTGCTTAGCCAACTTTTTTGTGCTTACTTGCGTAATTGTTGGGGAAAATTTGCCACTGATTTTTTCAACCAATCATTTTTTTGAACAAATTTCCTTCCCTCTTGTGAATAAAACAATAACAGATTTCCTTTAAAAAAAAAAAAAGCCAAACAACAAACAAACAAACAATATTTTCCTAGTACATTTGCTCTGACTAAGACACAATCAGATTCCACTGTATATCCAAAATTATATGTTAATAATGTAAACAATGTACTATAATTAAAAAAATTATTTACCGGTACCTACCATTATCACTGAAGTCATGTTAATGTTTATCAGGTCAAAAAGTTTCTGCGGTGCAAACAAGATGTTTGTCATATAGCTGTATGTGCATGTATGTGAATGACCACACACAGGAATGTAGACTGATTGTAAGTGAAATTTACAATGTGCAAACAAAAGCATGTGCAGAGGTATAAGGAGGACTGGGGAGGAGACACTTAGCCACTTAATAAAAGAATGAATAAATATAATAATAAAAAAATAGTGTAATAGTATTAAGGATAACAAAAATGCTGGGTGACAGAAAAGTCATTGTTGCCTTTGCATAATGCAAGACAAGTCAGAAGGAATATTAGTTGTACTCTTAATAATATTCAGACCTTATAAAATTCATGCGCACCATCAAGGAGAAGCCCTTGGATCTTACCTGGTTAGAGATATCTAGAAAATACTGTGGGTAGTAATACATTACACCAACATTGTTCACTAATAAACAAACAAGGAATAAACCACCATTAAAAATTAATGTCTTTATCATATCAAATCTATTAGTAATTCTAGCTGGCAGTTACATTTATCAGACCACGTAACTGCTTATACATGGTATCAAATGATAAATTGATATTAAGAGAGCTATAACATAAAATTATGTTCTGTACATGTACATGACGACTCATTTGAACTTACCTAAAATACCAATTTCAAGCCCTTTTATAGCAGAAAATATTTTGGGATAAACATCCTGAGAACCAAAATCTATTGGAATGACACTGAGGTCTGAACCTTGAATTCTTTCTCTACAGAACAAAAGCAAGCATGAAGATCAACCAATGTAATTAAAATAAAAATAATTTCACTATTAGTCATAGAGCAGCAGCTACAGGCAGTGCTGTAGCACGGGGAGGGGCCGGGGGGGAGGGGGGGCTCGGCCCCCCCAAAAAATTTGACTAGCACATAATAAAAATATTCAAAAGTAGAAAAGTAATGATGTTGGGATACTGTTGGATTCTTTTAGCATAAGTAACACTCTGGTTAACTCTACTTTTTCTTTATAACATTTTACAACAAATGTCCAGCACATTTTTTCTTCAAACTCTTACAAAGTTTAAAGCAGCAAAACCCAGAAGTGGTATTGGATTTTTGCGTTTGACCTCTGTAAACTGAGCCTATAATCTTGACAGGCAAGTTCGGTCAGCAGCCACGCTCTTCCTGCTTGTTTTCAAAAACATTCAACATTCAGTTCGATAAAGCGCGAAATTTTATGGCTTCGACAAGAAAAATCAAGAGGCTTTTACCCCAAATGATTTGCCACGAAAGCTGTCTTTGGTTTTGCATGCAACCCAAACATCCGAATGAAATGAAATGGTTCCTGGGGTCTATGTAGTAGGTAAGTATTTATTACACGACACTGTCAATTTGTATAATAAACCGGTTCAATTAGGAGAGTACAATGTTCAAGTAACATATCCGATCAATGATTTTAGCCAGTTAAAAATTGCTGTAAGCTGTTCTCAGAAGGCTGGAAAGGCCATTTTAGAGAGCCCAGATTTCAAAATCTCCTGGTGGGGCATGCCCCTGGACCCCCCTAGAAGCTCCCGCCTTCGGCGCTCGGTTAGGTGCCCCTGCCCAATAAATTTTACCCTCCTACGGCACTGTACAGGTGTACATGTAGTACATTATTGTCAGCAAGTGATATTTTGCATCATCTTTAACCTGTTCAAATATTTCTAAAACCTTGAAATGATTATTAGAGATCAACTGGGTACCCTCAAAATCAGGCTTTTAATTAGCTTGAACATCATTACACCAACCTCTTATTTATTGTGATTAGTGATATAACATGTACAATTGTATCCATAATTATTAGATGCCCTAAAACATTGCATAATTTCTCAGATAATTGTACAATGACATAGACATATACAGTTGAACCTCCGGTTGCGATTATTAATAGATTTAACTTACCAATGATCTCTGCAACTTTTTCCAGTTTTTGCATTAGTCTACTCATCAGAACAACATTCATTCCACATCTGGCCAACTGAAAGTCAAGTGGTAATAAAGAAATCTTACTGGATCATACAATTTATTTTAATTATTAATTTTATTAAGTATACACCAACATGCTATATGCAGCCAGATGAAGGATTCAGTTACAAAATCAATAGATTTACAGAGCTGCGGCAGTGTTAACTGTTTTGGTTGCAACACTTATTCAGGGGCAGGCTTATTTCAGGGCAGCGCTCTTTAAAAAAAAGCATAGCATTTGTTAATGATAACAAGTATTCAAGTTTACAACCAAATACAGTTGACTATCTATAACTCAAACCCTCACTAATTCAAACCTCGCCCTAACTCAAACCAAAATCAATTTCCCCTGGAAATCAATTTACTGTAATTTTACCCATAGTGACTAGAACCCTTGATAACTTAAACCTCCTGCTAACCTAAAGCAATTTCTTTGTTTCCCTTTAGGTCATTTTAGCGCTACCCCTGCGAAATAAATTCCCAGTAGTCTGGGAATTCCTAGGAATTCCTAGGAATTCCAAGTTATTCCAAGACATGCAAATTATGCTTTATCCAAGACCTTGGAATTTCTGGGAATATTTGGGAATAGTGGAAGTATGACTGGGAATTATTGGGAATTCCTAGGAATTCCAAGTTATTCCAAGCCATGCAAATTATGCTTAATCCAAGACCTTAGAATTTCTGGGAATATTTGGGAATAGTGAAAAGTATGACTGGGAATTATTGGGAATTCCTAGGAACTCCTATTATTTCCCAGACTGTTTTAAAAAATGTGTTTGGAATATCTAGGAATTTTTGGGAACAGCTAAAACACATGAAATATTGTTGGAAATTTCTATAAATTTCCCAAAATGTCAAAATTAAAGATGAACTCAGTGCCTGAATCAGTTTCTGTGAATTAGTAAAAATCAACACGATCATTTCTCTGGAGTTCCATACCTTTTTATTGTTGTCAAGCTCCAAGATAGTTATTTCCAAACAAATGTACATTAATTCCAGTTTAAGTCTGACAACTCAACATAAAACTATAGCACTGATAACATTGCTTTTTAGATCCAACATGATTTGTTAGTGTATATGTGCCCGTATGGACCCTTAAATCAAACACCCAAAGTTTAACTGCTAGAAAAATGGATGCTCTTAGATTTGATAAATAGATTAAGCAAAAAATTCTGTCAGCATAAATGAATATACATTATTTACAATTTCAATAAAACCAAAAGTATATATATGCACGAATATATTTAATATAATTGTAGGATTCACACACATACGCATCACAGCCCACTGTTGAACAATTTTTGACTTGATCCTTTATGACTTTAGGAAAAGGAAGAAGACATCTCTCACAGATGTCATAAATGAAAAGCTCACAGTTTCCACACACTTGCTGTACATTTGTAAAACTGTACTGTGACATTCTCTGGACAAATTACTGGTAGTTTCATTAAAACAAGGATATCTTTAGCAGCCTCTCATTGTCATACAATGTCTTGAAATTAAGGCCAGAATAGCCATACAGGCATATTCTTTGGCAGAAAAATTGATGTCTTTTTCTTGGGAACCATTAGTTTCACTTTCATCAGGGGAGTCCAGTGAATGGCCATCAGTGTCAGAGTTCTCAATTTCTTCAGAGGAGTCAGAACTGAAACTTCAACATCATTACCTGAATCACTGTCTGTGGACAAATCTGAGTTGTAGTGTATTACATCAATTAGTATTTCTGTAGTCTTTTCAGGTATAGGCAACTCGGTTTCATCAAATGCTTCTGTGAAGCTTCAATTCTTGCATAAAGGCTCACTCCATAATCCATCAAAGTCATCCACAACATTTTTGCCAACAGCCATCTCACTCGGGTGAGCTGAAAACTCTGAGGTCTTCTGTTCGTGGTGCTGGAAATGATCTCCAGGAAAAAGGGATGCAAGAGAGAGAGATGACATCAACTGGCCTGTGAAGACTGCTTTAAGCAATTTACGTGGTCGAATCTTGTAGATTTTGGTATGGGTATAGTGGGATCATCAATATGTTTCTTGTATTTCCTTGTCCTCACGGTCACTTTAATTCATGACACAACAAAATCAAAAGAATCAAAAAGATTATGAGTCAGTGGGAAACAAATAAATAACTGACATAAATAAATGACAATGCAAATAAAAAAACCTACATCTTGATGTATTGAAAAGACTATTAAGATCTCATATCATGTTAATCCTTATAAATAATTCAAAGGAAAAATGACAAGCATTGCAAATTTATACTTGCTGCATTGTGCTGACTGGGTGTTGAAACACGTCGGCTCTCAAAATAGATTTGGTGGACTAATACAACAAGCTTAAGCTTATTTCGCAGAATTTATCTCGGTTCCTCAAGTCGATCTGAAACCTTTTAGGTGAATTTCAGCCTTTGGGGTTTTTAAAGAGCACACAATACATTGCTTAGTTTGATTTATTTACAATGATAGCTCATCATAACAGAAAATCCCTGTAACGTCAGGTTCACAGCGACTGTTGAAAGGCTGAATTGTCACTTGCTAGACAACTTGTCGCGATGAGACTAGCGTGTGTGGGAGATGCTTTACTAATCGAATAAAGCCAGAGATCACGGAAAATCAGCTGTGATTGACGGTGATTTAATTGACGATAATCGAACGTAAAACATCGGTTCCCGCTTGCACTCTAAATAGTCAAGGGTAGCTTAAAACTTAATTTACTTGAAAACACGTACTGTGCACGCACAATAACTGAAACTTGAACTACTGGCGGGAATATGCCGCTAACACTATCTATATACGTCCACGTGTAAAAAACGGATGACGTCATTGCTAAGCAACAAATTGGCGAATCAGAAAGAGTTAAGATTACTCACTTAATTAGAGAAGCCTCGATATAGTGTTCATTACATGGCTCCCCTGAAATATCCCGATATTTCACTAATCGCTGTTTATGTAACTAACTAATGTTCAATGTCTACAATGTTCATAAGCTATATTTATCATGAAAATTAATGTCACAGTTCATGGTTGGCAGCAGGCTCCTCGGCCGGGACTACTCCGGTCTTTACTCAGGGGATGGCACAAGAAGTACCAGTTTCTGTACCGGTCTCTCCAGATACCGTATGGGTCCTGACCTCCTTCCTTCCTTATCCAGGCAGGCATCTGGTAGAGCCACTTGAACTTTGCGGACTTGACCATCCTGGCTTGGGTAGACCGTGGCGACGCGGGCGGGTTGCCATGCATTCCGTGGAAGGTTGGTGTCCTTAACCATCACGACATCGCCGACACGTAGATTTCGACGAGGCCGCGTCCACTTCTGTCGTTCCTGAAGACTTAATAAATACTCTTTTCGCCAGCGGGTCCAGAATTCGTTGACGAGGTGTTGCACACGTCTCCAGCGTTTGCGGGTGTACATGTCAGCTGGCTCGAATTTTCCGGGTGGTGAGAGTAGAACCTTAGATTTCATTGTCAGCAAGTGATTAGGGGTTAGCGGTTCTGGCGAATCTGGGTCTGAAAGGTGATTGGTGGTGAGGGGGCGGCTGTTGACTATCGCTTCCGCCTCGCACATTAGCGTCCTCAGGGACTCATCATCCAGCTGTGTACCATTGTTAGAGAGAAGTGAGGATAGGATTGAGCGCACCGTCCTTATTTGCCTCTCCCATACTCCGCCCATGTGGCTTGCGGCTGGAACGTTCATCTCGAATTTGATCCAGTCACACTGTGACTTTAGGAGTTCTTCCTTAATACGGCTATCATTCATTTCTTCTAAAGCTTCTTTGAGTTCTCGACGAGCTCCTACGAAATGTGTTCCATTGTCGCTTCTTAGCTGTCTCACTGGGCCCCTACGACTTAGGAAGCGTCTCAACGCGTTTATGAAGGAGTCTGTGTCCAGTGAGGCTGCAGTCTCCAGATGGATAGCTCTTGACGACATACAAGTGAATAGGACTCCATAGCGTTTTAGTTCCTTGCGCCCTTCTTTAATCGTGAATGGGCCAAAGTAGTCTACGCCGCAATATGTGAAGGGTGGGCAGCTTTCTAGTCGGTCCTCGGGAAGGTCAGACATCTTCTGCTCAATAACGGCACCTCGCAGCTTCCTACATGTCACACAGGAAGCAATGACGTTGCTCACAGCGGACGAGCCTCCAATGACCCAAAAACCGCGGGATCGAATCTCGTTGAGCGTTATTCCTTTGCCTTGGTGTTTGCTGCGCTCGTGGTAGTACTTAATTATAAGGCTGGTCACGTGGCTGCCTTTGGGTAGGATTACTGGATGCTTCACCTTGTCTGAGAGATCTGCATGCTTGAGACGGCCGCCAACGCGTAGGACTCCGTATTCATCGATGAACGGATCTAACTTGTTGATTGAACTGCGTAACTTCGCAGTTTTCTGCTTCGGGAAGGATCCCTGTTCTTCTGCTTCCCTTGCAGGTAACTTAAACTCGCCTTGAAAGGCCTTAGACTGCGCGGCGTGAATGATTGACCTTCCGGCCTCCTCCAAATCTTCAGCTGACACTTGGGCCACTTCGCTTGGTTCTTTGTCCACGCGTTTCCTTAGTTTCTGGATGTACTTCGAACAGAGTGCTACTGCTCGCCGGGCTCGGTACCAATCAGAAAAACGCTCGATTCTCTCTTCTAGGGTGGCCATTCTTTGATCGACTAAGGATGATGCCATGGCGACGGATTTCTTGATCTCTGGGTCGTCGTACTTCAAGTTATGTTCTTGTTCGTCATCGTTCAGCCATTCGCCTTCTTCCTTCCATAACATCTCTGGTCCCAGAATCTACCTCGAATCTCGGAGCTCATCGGTCTTCATTCCACGTGACGCTTCATCTGCTGGGTTCTGTTTAGTGTCAACATACTGCCATTGGCTTCTATGGGTACTGTCTTGTATCTCTTGTACTCTGTTAGAGACGAATACATGAAAACGTCTGCTTTCATTGCTTATGTACCCAAGTACAACTTTGCTGTCCGTCCAGAAGAAGTCCTCATCGATCCGGTATTCTAGCTCACGATGAATCTGTTGACTTATCCGTACGGAACAAACAGCGGCGGTTAGCTCGAGTCTCGGGATGGTTACAGGTTTGAGAGGAGCTACGCGCGATTTTCCCATCACGAAAGCGCAGTGGACCTTGTTTGCATCATCTACGAGACGTAAATAGCTACACTGGCCATAGCCCCGGACGCTTGCGTCACTGAAATGGTGCAGCTCTGCTCTGACGACTTGACCGAAATCTTTAGGCTTGTAACACCGAGGAATTGTGACGCTCTGTAGTTTCATCAGTTCCATTCTCCATTTCTCCCATCTCATCTTCGTGTCTTCTGGTATTGGATCGTCCCAGTCCAAATGGAGACTGCATAACTCTTGCAGTATTGACTTTCCTTGAAGCATCAGGGGGGCTACAAAACCTATAGGGTCATATATAGAGCTTACGGTCGACAGGATACCTCGTCTCGTGCATGGTTTGTCTTGCAGGACGACGCTGAATTCGAAGCTGTCAGATTCGACGCGTCATTGAACTCCTAGTGTGCGTTCTAAGGGAAGTGCGTCCAGGTCTAGGTCTATCTCCTTAACTCCCTCTGCCCTGTCACTCTCGGGGATGTTCTTGATTACCTCTTTGCTGTTGGACAAGAACTTGTGAAGATTGAATCCGCCTTGGTGGCACATGGCTTTTACATTTTTCACCAGTTCTACTGCTGACGCTGCTGTAGCGACTGACTTCAAGCCGTCATCCACATAGAAATCGTTTCGCACGAAGTTGGCTGCTTGTTCACCGTATTCTCCCTCAAAGTCATTCGCGGTTTGCTTGAGTGCAAAGTTGGCGCAGCTTGGTGATGACGTCGCGCCGAACAGGTGAACTGTCATGCGATAGTCTACTGGATCTTTAGAAAGATCATTCTCCTCCCACCAGAGGAAGCGAAGCAGGTCACGGTGCTCGGGATTGACGTGGACTTGATGGAACATGCCCTCAATGTCACATGTCATGGCAACGGGTTCTTGTCGGAATCTCAACAAGACACCAGTAAGGTTGTTCGTCAGTAGAGGACCTTGCAACAGATTCTTGTTCAGAGATTCCCCATTGTATTCTTGGCTGCAATTAAAGACTATTCTTAACTTCTTTTTCTTCGGATGTCTTGTACTGTGATGATTAATGTAAAAGGTCATGCCGGACTTCGCCTCAGCATCACTCGGAACCCTTTCGGCGTAGCCGTTTTCAATCATGTCTCCCATGAACTTCATGTACTCTTCTTTGTATTCTTTGTTACTCGGCGACGTGAACCGTTTCTTGAGGTGGTACATGCGTCGGACAGCGTCATCTCTGTTGTTAGGGAGACCTTTGAAGCTTTCCTTCAACGGGAGTGGAAGTTCGTAGTGGCCGTCGTCACGTCTGTGTATGCGCGTCTCTGCGATGTTTAGAAACCTCTTGTCTTCCTTGGAGAGACTTTGCTGAGCCACGTGCTTATTTTCCGCAAAGTCCATCTCAAACATTTGATTTACATAGCAGGGGTTTAGAACCTCCTTTGTCTTGTCTTCCAGGATGAAACTAACGTGGCTTGTTTCAGGTGTGTTCTCATGTGCTATAATCCTGTTGCATGTTGCTACACCGTCTTCGTCTAGGGGGGTCTCTGAAAGACTGGCCGGTCCGACTACGCACCAACCAAGGAGTGTTCGGACTGCGTATGGATCTTCGCTTTTACCAGTTATCACTTCCTTTGGTTTGATCGCCTTCGGGCAGTTGGATCCGATCAGTATTCCAACGTCGAGGTTTTCGTCTAGCGGAGGTATTTTGTCCCTTATTTTCTTCAGGTGTTGCCACTTGTCTGCTACTGCTGGGGTTGGGATTTGGTCCTTTCTGGATGGGATTATGTCTCTTGCATACGCCTTAGGGAGTTCGACCTGCGCGCGTCTGTCGGGGCGCTCCACTATCAATCCGTCGATACGGGATACAGGGATTACTTTGCGGCCGTGCATTGTGCTTAAATTGAGACTTGTGTCGACTCCCTCAACTCCAAGCTCGCTCTTTACCTTATTTGTCACGAACGTCGTGTCACTAGCATCATCCAAGAGTGCGTACATTTTAATTTCTTTGCTGGGATTACCCTTATGGTACAGGACTACAGGCACGATTCGACACATGATGATGGCGTTCGATGTACCAACAGAACTGTGGGAGACGCTGGCAGCGTTTGAGTGAGCAGACTCGGCAGCGTGGTCTGGTTGCAAGGGTTGGGGTGGATTGCGTGACGACTGAGCGCTTGGCGGAGTTTGCTCGCTGCGTGTCTTTGACTTTAGAGTCGCTCCGTGTAGCAAGGTGTTGTGACGCTTTCCGCACTCACCACAGGTTTGCTTGGATGTGCAGTCAGCGGAAACGTGACCCGCTCTGAAGCATCTGAAGCATAGGCGTTTCTCGATGATGAGATCCAACCTCTTGTCTGGAGTAGCCTTGGTGAAATTGCTGCACTTCGCTATTGTATGTTTGCCATTGCAGGCTGGGCAGGACTGTTCGTGCCCCGATGTGGCTGCTGATTGTGTCTGTTCAGAATGGCCTACTGGAGTGGTAGAAGTGACCAATGATTGACTTGGATTGATTCCACCTTGATGCCTCGACCTTGTGCCACGGGTGTTGTCTCTAACCGGGCCGTTCCTTTTCCTTTCTCTCTTAAGTACGTCTGGAGAAAAGATCGGGTCGTTTGCTACTTCGGCTTCTTGTTTGACAAACTTGACAAAGTCCGTAAAACCCACGAGCCTCTTTCCCTTTACCTGAGTCTCATGAGCGGACCTACACCACTTGACGCCCGAGTACGACGGCAATTTGGCGGAGATCGACTGTAGGATCTGAGTAGAATCTAGCTCCGACATAGATTTCATAGTCTTCATAGCCTCTTCACAGCGCACCAAAAAGTCAGAGAATTCCTCCAGTCCCTTACTATCGCCATCACTGATCTGTCGCCAACCTCTAAGTTTCTTTTTGTAGTCTTCGGCTACCACCGCCGGGTTTCCAAAACGCTGATCGAGCAGTTTCCGGGCTTCGCTGTATGCGGTTTCAGAGTTTGTCGCTAGGAAACCTTTAACCACCTCGTTGGCCTTGCCGGTCGTGTATTTTTCTAAGAAGAACAATTTGTCCTTATCAGCGGGGACGTTGGCGGCGATAATACTATCAAATGCGGTCACGAAAGCCGGATATTCGAATGAGTTGCCGGAAAATGTCGGAGGCTCCTTAACGGGGAGGTGAAAGGTCCTTTGTTGATTGACTAGCGCTGAGCTTAATTGCGTTTGTTGGGCTTGAAGGTTGACCAGTTGGTTAAGGGCGAAACTTATACTAGATGATGGTCCAAAGGTCTGTATATTGTTTGCTGGTTGCTGGCCAAAGTTGTCTGAAATCGTGTTAGGCACAAAAGGACGGCTGTTGGGGTTCATTTCCTGTTTTGCAATTCTTGTCGTGACGGCTGTTGGTTGTTGGCGGCTTATCTGCTTGTCCTCGAGTTTAATTTCCTGTTTTGTTTGCGTGTTTAATTTATATTCTTCATCTAGAATTTCTTTTAACGCACTTTCTTCTGCCTTTGCGAGCGCATACTCCTTTTCTAGTTGAATGCGCCTGAGTTCATTTTCCTTTTCCAGAAATTCCATTTCTATTTTGACTTTAGCTGCCTTTGCTGCGGCGTCCGCTCTAGCTTGTGAAACGGAACGCGAAGAGGACCTAGTCGACCCTTTAGATGACTTGGATCTTACTTTTGATCTATGGCTCGACGAGGCGCTAGATTTGGTGAAAAGCGATCCTTTTTCAAGGCGCTGGATTTGTTCACAAAGCTTCATTCTTTGTTCAGTAAATTCTCGATCTCTAACGTCATACCACTGATAGGATTCTTCCTTTTCTGCGGGACTATCCAGCAGACTTTCGTATGTGTAGCACGCTTGATTAAAGACATCTTTTAGAGAATCTAATTCATTGCGTTCGACTTCCAAAACTTCTAATTCCGTTTGGGGATCTTCACGTAGTTTCTTAATGTGATCTAATTTTCTTTTAAGATTTCGGAAAGCTGTTTCTTTTCTTTTTGCTCTCAATTCCTTTAGAAAGCTCTTTCCCTTCTCTGAGAACTTCTGTTTTCGCTTTGAAATTTTGACATTGAGTTCTGACTGGGCTATGGGCACGACATTTTCTCGGTCTCCATCAGTGTCTTCGTCAAGAAACGACGCCAGATCTTCAGGTGCGGATGCGATACTCATAGTTTGTCACGAAATACCGATGACGAATTTAGAACAAGCCCCGATGTTTTACTGTAACGTCAGGTTCACAGCGACTGTTGAAAGGCTGAATTGTCACTTGCTAGACAACTTGTCGCGATGAGACTAGCGTGTGTGGGAGATGCTTTACTAATCGAATAAAGCCAGAGATCACGGAAAATCAGCTGTGATTGACGGTGATTTAATTGACGATAATCGAACGTAAAACATCGGTTCCCGCTTGCACTCTAAATAGTCAAGGGTAGCTTAAAACTTAATTTACTTGAAAACACGTACTGTGCACGCACAATAACTGAAACTTGAACTACTGGCGGGAATATGCCGCTAACACTATCTATATACGTCCACGTGTAAAAAACGGATGACGTCATTGCTAAGCAACAAATTGGCGAATCAGAAAGAGTTAAGATTACTCACTTAATTAGAGAAGCCTCGATATAGTGTTCATTACAATCCCTATAAAATTGGATTCCTTACCTTTACAGTAAACTTGATTTAAGTGCCTCACGATCCTTTGTTATCTTGACAACCATCGAGAACAGCTCAACCAGTTAAAGTACGTTCCATTTTCCTCCTTGATTTCTGCGTAAAAAGTTTGTGTAGTTATTTCCTTTTGAAGCAAGACCCATCTTTCAGAAGACCACCAACACAGCGTGGAAAGGGAAACAGACTTGCCATCGAAAGCGACTGGTCCGGCAACCTCGTTGCCAGTCTCTCTCTCCTTCTTCTCTAGTTCCCATTCTCTCCTCAACTGATCAACTGAACCAATCACAGCACGCGAATTTTCACGTGACTATCCTGGTGACTGAACGTGACAAAGATCGCGTTGTTCATTCTCTTTTGGCGCCCATCTTTGAATTCAGCGTTAACGGTTGATCGCTCGTGCATTTTAGTAGATTTCACTTCCAAAATTATATCAAAATGGTTTTTGCTGCGGTCCTGTGATCAGAAGAAAACAGCGTGAGTGTCATTAACGAGAAACAAGTTATTCTTGGCGAAGATTTGGAGCTAGAAGAAAGTCTTCCTGTGGATGTTTCAACGGGGAAAAATTCAAAGGGCCGATTAGCCGTATACAGAATTATTTGGTGAGTAATCGAATTCAAGTAACCTTATATTATACAACGTAAATTCTTGTATTTAGACAAAAGCTTTTGAATGAACTTTATCATCACGAATCATACACGAATGTGTCACTCAGTCATGGCATGAAATAAATTCTGGCTAAAGCAAAGTTGAAACAATTTAGGTTGCCCAGAGTGCGTGCCAGAACAATTTGATTTGCGAGGAACAAGTCGTTTCTCTCGCCTCACTTGTTCAAACGAAATAAATATAGCAGTTCTCTCTGATCCCTGAGTCATAGTTCTTGACAAAAACTCCAACGAGGCAGCCACACTGTGTGCATGAGTTTGATGTCCCCTGTGTGTTTCAGCCTGACTGTATGGCAATCCGTGTTGATCTTCAATGTTTGTCCATCTGTATATTCTTTTGTGTTTACTCTATTATTTACAGTGGAAATGTTCCTTTAATGTTTTAAGTGTCTTTTTTAATATTTCCTCCAATTCGAGAGTTGTGATACACTTACAGAAGAAGGAAAACCTTGATTTAATGTCCTGTAGGCTCAAGATTTATGTAACATATTTATCAATAGTATACAAGCACCTTCACAATTATCAAGTCTTCTCTTTTAACATTTTAACCAGCTTACAGTCAGGTCTTAATTAGCTGCATGTATTAAACTGTGAGCACATAAATATTTGGATCTCAGTCTTACAGTACCTCATATATATCGCAATGTAATATATTTTTTAAATTTTGTTTTAGGTGTCATACAACAAAGATGAACATGAAGAGGCCAGCTGTTGACACCCTAATTAGAGGGCAACAAAAGAAGCTGTGGAATCAACAGAAATAACTGAACAGCAGCTAAGTTTGCCCAAACTCAGCCTTTTTTTAATGTTAAGGATTGTTTCAGTTTTGTTCTTATCATTGATTCCTTACATTCATGAAAATCCAGATTTGTTCCACATAATAACAATAATTTAAGCTAAAATCTTGTGTATGGAAAATTGTTGGATTTGTAAACCAAAAAAGTAAGTAAACTATCTGAAAAAGTTCTCTTTTTATCAAACATGTAAAAGTTTGACCTTCATATCTGTTTTCAGTTTTACTTTTGACTCTTGATGTAATGAGAAAGAAACAGGATAATTATTCTTATATTTAAATTCGTGAAAGCCAATGTAATAAACCATTGATTTAAAACCTGTTTGATGTGATATCAGTGACTTTATTTGCTATTTTAATGCTGGGTATTAATCATCAAAATTTTGTCTGACCTACAAATGATACAAAATTCCCAGTTTTTCTCAGATTTTCCAAAAAGTTCCAACCTATTCTCAAAAAATCCTACAAATTCCAAGTTATTCTCAGAAATTCCCAGGAATTTTTGAGAATTTTAAGGAATTTTCAAGGTGAGTATATTTCAGTTGGAATTCCTAAGAATTCCTAGGAATTCCGAGTCCGAATTACCGTGAAAATTCACACCTTAGATTCCTAGGAATTCTTAGGAATTCCTAGGAATTTTTTCCTAGGAATTCCTAGGAATTCTTAAAGTTATCTCACAAGGGTATGTAAGAGCTAAAATGAAAATTAGCCCTATATAAATTTGATTATTATTTATCTATTTATTTTCTATATAACTAGGCGCCACTAGAGCACAGCCTTGATATGAATGTGGTCCCTTAATTTTCAAGGTCACCACTCTTTAACAATGCTGCAATTAATAATGGTAATAGGACTGAGTGGAGTCCAATTCACTCTGTAATCATTCACAGTCATCTGATTTGTTAATCACGAGTATCATTACTGACTGAATTGGACCACACAATGTCTTGTTACCAATTAATCATAACCATTACAATTTCCAGCAATTTGAAAAATAGCTTTTAATAGCCATTTTTAAATATCATAATTAAGCATATGGGAAGGGCTGTTAAGTTTCTTTTAAAACAGTCACCGGTAACTAAACCTCCACAAGTTTATAAAGTCAGTCTCTTGAATTGGTTACTGTAGTGACTGTACATGTAATCAATGTTGTGATTGGTGGATTTAGTGAACAGGTCTTAAAATGATCAGCTCATATAACTGACCAATTACAGGTGTCCGATTACCGCAAACTGTCCGATTACACTGTCAGATTTCAGCTTTGCAGATTAATTAGAGCAAAATACACCAGTTTACGCACAAATCACATTTGAGGAAATTGTAATTGTTATGATTATATATGTAACACTTAATGAGGCAGTACTTGATTAGGAGGGGAGGGGGGTGGCTCTTATCTGGGTAATACAGTAACAATGAATGAATGAAACAGTTGATCAAAAATTTAGGATCATTGCTGTTAAACTAGTACAGCATTATTACCCATCAAAGACTTCAAAGTCATTTAGCTGTAACCTTCAATATGCATGTAGGCTGATTTTATAGTACATTGAAATTTGTCTTTTACTCTTATCTACACATACATGTAATTTTAATACATGCATGGAATCAAAGGTTGGCGGATCGATCTACATGTAATGAAGAAATATTTTAGTTAACTACCTCAAAGGCAAAAGCTTTCCCAATACCTTCTGATACACCAATGACAACTGCCAAAGACACAAAACAATGAACTTAGTTCACCTTTAGTTAATGGATTACAGAAGAAAAAATAGGCAGTCAGAGACTGCATGTGGCTCTGCTACTGGTATTTGTTATTGAACTTTAGTCGGTAATCGAACTCAATCAAACCATTTGCTGTGGCGACGGATAAGTTAATTTGTAAATAAAAAATAATATCAACAATGTAACTACAATATGTAAGAGAAAAGTGATTGTATAATTTCAACGATTTTTCTGTTTTATTTTTGTTTTATTTTTACATTGGAGGTAACCTCTGTGGTAACAGATAGCGTGTTTGTACTAGTGACTGACCATTATGTGATGTAACTCTCATGATTATCAGAATGTGAATGATCTCATGAAAAAGTTCAAAAATAGAATAATTTTTTCTATCGTCATAGCGCTATAATGCATTAGAGTGAGAATAAAGGTTTGGCTTAACCATGGACCATAATGGTCAGCACCCTCAAACTCGCATTTACAATTGTCAAAAACATAAACCAACGTGTAACAACTAATTGTAACAGATGAAGCTAGTCTTTATGAGCTGATGCGTATCTGAACATTTGGTGGGCTGTGCTTTGTAAAAAATCACTATGAGTATTCAATATCAAAACAGTAACAACAAAATTAACAAGGGATACAAATGTTTGAAAAGTGACCTCATTTTCACCATTCAAACATATGGTCTGCCCGTACAACTTCCATAAGAATAGCTTGCGTAGCATGTGCAAAAAGAATGAGACAGAACGCGAGAGGCCGCACGCAGTCAATTCGCCTCTTCCGCATCTACTCTCGTAGATTTTAGGGGGGAGGGATTGGGAGGCTCTATTTCCGAAAAAACCCTGACAAAGAAAATGCATGTTTGTTCGAGTTTCGATCAAGTTAATTCCTTAAGGTGGCTCAATAGTCAAGGAAATATATAAGAATCTGAAGATTTTGTTTAACATTTGAGAGGGGGGGGGATTTTAAACACTCCTTTCTGAGCAAAAGTCATGATGAGGGACTCGGTACAGCATGCATATATTTTGTCACATGGCAGCTGCTCACGTGACTGCAGTCAGTTCATTTGCATTCTTTTTGTGATCGGAAGAATCGTTTGCCACATTACCTCAAAGATGGGCAAAACTATAGCTAAATTGCTGTGTTTTGGTTCAATTGCTGGTGCCTGAGCTCATCATGAAGGGCTGAGAAGGCTTAAACCTTGCCAATTCCAAAGAACTGTTTATTGGCACTGTGAATGTGACAAACTTCGACCAGATGCTAGATTCCAGCTACTGGTAGTTTGTAGTTCATGGACAAGGGGCCATAGAGCAAATGAGCCTTGTCTCAGCAGGCTTCAACTTTCAAATATAAATGTTTCAATCAACGATGGAAGTGACTGGAAAACTTTTAGTGTATTATTGAAGCCTGGTCAGAGACTTGAAAAAAACATGAAATTGGTTGGAGGTAGGTCTTTCCCGCTCAAAGAAAACTCATATTTCCCAGGATGCAATGGGGTCAGATTCCTGCTCGTTGGCTTTTTGGTTGAGGTTGCTGACAAAAAAGAGCTACTTTGGCTCTTGTTTGACTTTTTGGGCTGAACTTTGCATGCGAGTTGGAAGCAGAAGAGTTGTTTTGTAATGTTAATGTTGTTTTGTTAATGAAAGACGTGTTCAGACTGTTTGCTTGTGAGGTAAGATTTGCATGAAATTCTTGCATTGTTTTGGAGCTGGTATGTTGTTTATCTCCAACCTCCATTCTCTAACTTTTCTGAGAAAAAGCACAGTGCTGCCATCTATTTTCCTCCATTGCTCCGATGCAAAACAAATACTTCTGCACTAGAAATTCTTACAGAAATGATAAGACCTAGCCCTAGGAATTTTTTTCTCTACCCTATGCAGTTTTCAATGTTCACACTTGCATGGAAAAGGTAAATGGGGACATTTCTATTTTTCCATGCTTTTAACTTTTCCAGCTTTCTGAGGCTCAGGCTGAAGGTTGACAAACATTCTATGCAATGAACCAAAATAATGCTGATCTGTTGAATTATTTTACTACAGCAGGCAAAACACTGCTGCTGGGTATTGGCCAAAAAGGCCTGTTTTTGCAAATTTCAACTTCTCAGATTTTTTTCTCTGCAAATAATCAATGCCAGCCAATCATTTTGGTTCATCGCATAGACCATTGTAAACATAATTTGTAAAAAATAGTTTCTTACCTGAGTGACTTGGTGCTTTTTCTCAGTTATTGTTATAAGAAAAGCACCCTGTGAGACACCATACGAAGGCTTGTGCTGTTACCATGGAAACAAGAGACCCAAACATCATTGTGTTTGTCATCATTCATGGCAACTAGTGTGATGATGTTGACATTGTCTAATTAAGTTTGATTTTCAAGTAAAAGGTCTTCTTGACTATCGAGCCACCTTAAACAAGCCCATAAAAAGGTTTTTCTCGTTCAATTTCCCATGAAATCTATGGGAGCGATGCATTGTGGGACGATGCAGAAGTAGTGAAAGGGGTGTCCCATTTCCCTTTTGCGCTTGCTACGCAGGCTAGCATTAGAACGGTATACATGGTAACATAATAACAGTTATTACTTATCACTTTGCATTGATGTGTTTACAGTTATGCTGCTTACAAGTTTTTCTTTCTCACTGACTGTAAATTTGAAAGTTTTGTAGGCAAAAAATTCCAAAAGCTGTTCATCATCACAGTCAGTAACAGATTTGTTAGCCACTTTATGTAGAAACGTGTCCATGGTAGTATTCAATGCAGTGTAAGTGTGCATCTGACTTGAGTTATCTTTGATAATTAACTTTGTCACGGACGAGTCGAGTAATGCATTGGCAAAGATGGTGAGTTTGCATTTATTGCACTTCACTGTAGTAGTATTATCGGCGACCTGTATTTTTGTGTTACAAAGACAAATTTTGTAATGGGAAACACTGACTCCTAGAACTGAGCCAACGACGACATTACCATAGTCACACTGAGCATCATTTACAGCAACAAGCTCTTCTATTGGATGGATTGACGTTTATTATGTGGTAGTCAGATATTTCTCATCATTAAAACTACGCATACTTATTCCTTTGATATGATAGGATTTGTCTGCCTCAAGAACAACTTTATTTTCCCAAGCTAGGAGCTTGATAGATTTAGTGCTGTCAGCGATAATGTAATCTACCTTAGTCAAAGGTTTGCCCCTAACATTTACAACTTCGGGTTCTCCAATAAGCATTACTTTTGCTTTTACTGATATTGATTGAAAGTCTGAAATATCATCAATTTCACTAATGCTAAAATGCATTTGCGAAAATGCGGGGTCGTATTCATAGTCTACTATGTGGGGCGTTACTCTGGATTTCTTCCTGATGGTATACTCTTCTTCTAAAGCTCGACGTCTGCCTACAGTTTGCTGTACATTGTCGAAACTCACAGGTTGCTTTTTGTCTTGCATTTCCTTTATTTTAGGCCGCTTTTCAGGAGAGTAGCAGAGAGCTCTTACAGATTTTGTGGGCGACATTTGAAGCTGAAAATCAAAGGAAGAAGCAGCTCCTACTGTTGATGTTCGTATGTCACTGAGCTTGTGAATAAACCCTTGAATCTGGTTTTCCTCAAGTGGCTGGTTAAATGAAGACACCCTAATGAAATAAATTGATTAAAATAAAATGTAGTGGATATATGTCGTGTTTCTATGAAGATTCGTGTTGTGTTTTTTTTTCTGAAGGATTTCAAATAAAACAGTGTAAATATAACTTACTTGATGAAGTTGCTTGTCTTTACAGAGGGTCCTGAAAATGTATGCATATTTGATGTTCACTATTTAATGATCAAAATAATATACATTTTAGGAAGGTATAGGTAAAGGATTGGACTGCTTCCCAATTTATAATAATACAGCTGAATGAAAAAAAGAAAGAAAGAAAGAAAGAATGAATGAATTGTTAATTTTGTAATTGTTTATTTGGAATAAACTCGCAGCTTTGTATAGACTGAATTTTTGATTAATGATAAGCTCTAGTAGTTTTGAACATACTAAAGATTGGTCATGAGTGTACAATTGAAGACGCTGTATTTACCTTCGCCTTTTCCTTCCACGATTATAGTAGGCTTGTCATTATTGCCTAAAAGAAATGTTGAAAAACTATTTTGTAACTTGAAGTGCCTGTTGAATAACTTTACTGACTGAAAACTTCCCTCCATGAAAAGTTGTACATTTCAGCAATTATTGGACTTACCTTTGTCTACCAACATTTCAGTTGGCAATTGGTGAGTGCCTAAAAAATAATAAAATAATGGTAAGATATTTATCAACTTAGGCAAAAATAATAAAGTATGATTAGTTTTGTCATACTAAAGTATTGCTGAGTGAGTTGTAGAAAGAAATGGGGTGACAGCCTTCAAACAGTGGTGGTTGAATTTACCTTTGTCTTCCCAACTTTCAGTCAGTGAGTCATTTGTGCCTGTAAAATAGTTTGTACATTTTTTTCTTAATTTTCGAGATAGCTGTTTTCGAGAAAACTGTTAATAATGAAGTGTTGTTCTTGTACTTTCTAATTAGTCAGAAAAATTGACATTTTCATTCAATGGTGCAATAGCTTTAAGAATCTAAGAAAGATTTTTGTCATTTTTCTTCATGCAACATTATTTTTGTTATTTGGAGTTCCAATATCTACTAGTCGAACTAGTAGAATCTTTTGAAGGTACATGTTCTTTGCTGGTATGCGACAAATGATCACCTAATGAAAGCAATAACAATTGATATCAAATAGGATAATGATAACAATCATGATGCATCAAATTTGTTATTTGGAGTTCCAATACTTACCAGTCGAACTAGTAGAATCTTTTGAAGGTAAATGTTCTTTGCTGGTAGATGACAAATGATCACCTAATGAAAGCAATAACAATTGATATCAAATAGGATAATGATAACAATCATGAGGCATCAAATTTGTTATTTGGAGTTCCAATACTTACCAGTCGAACTCCTAGAATCTTTTGAAGGAACATGTACTTTGCTGGTAGATGACAAATGATCACCTAATGAAAGCAATAACAATTGATATCAAATAGGATAATGATAACAATCATGATGCATCAAATTTGTTATTTGGAGTTCCAATACTTACCAGTCGAACTAGTAGAATCTTTTGAAGGTAAATGTTCTTTGCTGGTAGATGACAAATGATCACCTAATGAAAGCAATAACAATTGATATCAAATAGGATAATGATAACAATCATGAGGCATCAAATTTGTTATTTGGAGTTCCAATACTTACCAGTCGAACTCCTAGAATCTTTTGAAGGAACATGTACTTTGCTGGTAGATGACAAATGATCACCTAATGAAAGCAATAACAATTGATATCAAATAGGCTAATGATAACAATCATGATGCATCAAATTTGTTATTCGGAGTTCCAATACTTACCAGTTGAACTAGTAGAATCTTTTGAAGGAACATGTAATTTGCTGGTAGATGACAAATGATCACCTAATGAAAGAAATAACAATTGATATCAAAGAGGATAATAATGACAATCATCCATTATAAATTGTCAGTGATATATTTTGTATATCAACTGTTGCATTTCCTGTAAAAGTGTGAGGCTAGAAAACCTTACTGTTGTATGAAAATACCTTTACCCATACTCTTTCCTTGATTAGTTTTCTTTGACTGTCCTTTTGTAGACATCTGGATGGAAATTAAAACAAAGTACAATAAATGAGATGATCTCAACTCGCGTTGGCCTTAGGAAACATCTACTCTAGAAAGCAAGTATAGTAGAACTTATCGGTACATTATCCATCATTTTATAACATTATTGTTAGCTACAGTGGCAGTGTGGCTAGCTATAATGAAAGAGTTGACATAAGACGAGTCTGAAATTGTTATGCATGAGTAAAAAGATAAATAAAGGATAATATTTACTGATAGTTCTTCAATTACTTGTTGACTGGCACAGACCTGCAGGAAGAGCAAAATGGTTAATACAGAAAAATATGAAAGATTTGAATGGGACGAAGAAGCATTCAATATCATAACCTTACCTATTGCCTGCATTGGGCTAGGACTATGGAATATTTATGATAAATTTGGTACATTCTGAGAGGTGCAGATTTTGCCAAAACCCAAATACTGGACTCACTTAAATGCTGTGTCTTGCGCTAAAATGCCTATCCTCATGGCTGTATATTAAAAATGTTTTCACGATGACCAACAAAATTTTAATAATAGCGTAGACGGTTGCTCGCAGTTCTGACTGTCAATCCTTATAAACACGAATTTCATCACATTTATTTCACAACACTTAATTTTCATGATTTTCTTCGATTTGCAAAATTAAAGTGTCATGAAAATTCCATGTAATATGGTAATAAGTTCCATTTATGAGACCATTAAACAAGCTTTTGTTAGTACAATATTGATCATGTAAATGTTATTAGCTATTTTTATCAGAATTTTTCCTTAATTTTCTTACGATAAAGGGTCATTATATTGCCCAATGTAGGAAAAATGTTAGGAAAAATTGTCAAGCAATGCATAGATTGCTCTATGGTCTGTAAAATATGTTTCTAAAATACCAACTCTAACTTGTGTTTCTGGCAAGTTGGTATATATGTGATCTATGCAAGTCTTATTGTCTGTTGTATACGATGACATTAGTTGTTTATACTGATGTTCCCTGATGAAAAAATTGTGCAAAGGTTCTCTTTCTGAGTGGTTAAACCAGTTGACATTGAAATCACCCATAAATATTTTAAAATTGGTTAAACGCATTGCTAGAACTTCTGATAAAGCTGTCAATAGTTGCCTGATTGAAACTTGAGGAGACCGATCAATGGCTATATAGGTAACATGGGGAACAACCATTAATCGTATTACTGTTATTTCTACTCCATTCGTATTGCAGCAATATGGATACCCTGGATAATATTCAATCCGACTATAAACTGCTGTACCACTAAATGGTCTAACATTTCCAACTGAAGGAGCATCATTTCTAAATAAACTATACTGACCAATGTCATATATGCTGTTACTATCACTCACAGAAAACCGAGTTTCTGAAAACAAGGTCACATCTGTACTTGAGTAGTTAAGGTCTACTCGTATATCTCCAATGTGTTTGTGTAAGGAACGTGCATTGAGATAACATAACTTAATGAGAGAATCAGGTGAATTATAGATAGGTGAAATGCAGATATCTAATTTACCTTCTGTTCTCAAACGCTCCATTTCCTTCTCTACATCTTGACTAACTTTTATCTTACCTTCACATAAATCAGTGATATGCAAGCCCTCTAAAGTTGTTACTTGGCTTAGACCAACATAATGTATGTGTGGGATAGCTCTTCGAGTTTCAAAATTCACAACAATTCTAGCTTCAGTATCACCTTGAGCTCTATGAATTGTCCTTGCCACAGCTGGTCTAAGTGGAAATTGCTTTCTTACGACTTGGACACTTCTGGTTCTACTAACTTTAAATTCAGTAGTTACTGATTTTATTGGAGTCCATGTAGGTTCAATGCCAGTGACATACAGTTGCCTGTTTTCATGTCTAGTTTTTTCACCAACATCAGTATGGTCAAACTTTACCCATATTATACCAGATGGTTTGCCTGTTTGGTGTAACTGTATACATTTAATCACATTGCTAACACCATTTGTCATGCCATCATCAGTCCGTGTGTTTAGACATATTTCTGTTCGCTCTCTATTGCTAAATTTAATACACCATGTAACTGTTTCGTTTTCCTTGGATCACTGGGTATTTGGCTTAATATCTTAACTCTAAGCTCATGTGAATTTGCTCCTACAACACTATCATAAGCCTTTATTGTGTATTTCATGCCTTGGATAGCATTGTGTGCTCTATTATTGAAATTGTTTACTTTCTCATTCTGTATAAACAAGTGTGGAGCTTTCATTGGATAACTGCCATTGTTAGGTTGTAGAACCCTTTGTTTCTGACAGCATTGCTATGTCTTCTTGAGTATGCTTCCCTTCTCTTAATCTGTTAAGCATTTCTGCAAACTGTTTACTCTCTCTTTGTCTCATAATTTCATGGAGCTCAAACATTTTGAAAAGTTCCTGCCATAGATATGGAGCAAGAATTCCATATTCTGTGCTCAAATCTTTGAATATGTAATCATCCATGACTGGTTGCAGGTGGAATAAATCCCCTATAGCCACAATACTAACACCTCCAAAAGGTAGTGGGCTTCCTTTGATATCTTTAAGTCTGTTATCTATTTGCACATTAAACACTGTGTTTCCAACCATTGATATTTCATCTATGAAAATAAGTTTGACACTTCCAATGTGACATCTTAGAGAATTGAGTCTACTAGAGTCAAGATGCCTATAAGTTTTCAATGACTGACAAGCTGGTATTGCTAGTGCAGTGTGAATGGTATTTCCCTTAATGTTATATGCAGCCTTACCAGTTGGTGCTAACATTAGGACATGGATTTCAGCAAAACTTTCTCCAGCTCTAGAGTTATAATACTTCAAAGCTGCTTGATACAAAGCTTTAGTGACATGTGATTTTCCTACACCAGCTCCCCCGGAGAGAAAGCAGTAAAATGGATCTTGTGATATTTTGATCATATGACTTGTAAAACGTGATAAAAAAATTCCTTCTGTTCTTTGTTCAATGTTTGAACCATGAGGCGGTATTCATCATCTGGTACTTCATTTAATATTAAAGGCTCAGTATTATCAGCTGATGGTATTCCTATGTCATCAGAAAGATTGTAATTCTCATTGAAGTCAGCATGTAAGTCCTGGCTGCCTTCACCTAAGTCTTGTTGCTCAATATCTTGATTACAAGGTGCTATGGAGTCATAAGATTCTTCCAGTACATTCATATCTAGTTGTATTTGATTAAAGTCTTCATTGCACACAGCATATTGTTTCATTTGTTCATCAATAGATTTAGACATTGCTCTATACCGCTCTTGGAAAGTAGAATAAGCGCCAATAAGGTCTGTTTCCTCATTCCTCCATGATGTAAATAGCATCAAAATCTCACGGTAGTGCTCTTCAGGTTCAGCTTCCTTGTTAAACCACACACTTCTAATAATTCTAGCTTTGTTTCTTTTTTTAGCTTTGCTAAATTCCTTTTCATCACCTTCATTATCATTGTTATGAAAATGGTCAACAAAACGTTCTGATGGAAAACCATCAGTATCCATTTCATAAGACAACTTTACATATGGCTTCCCTGTTCTATCATACCAGGCAGCCCAGTCCGCAAGGGTAACATTTTCCAGTTTGGCTGGCCGTTTACAGTATCGCTTAAGCAATCCACTTGTGTAAATTTCCTCGCAATCATCATCCATTTCCTTTATATCATTCAGGGGCTTAAGAAGTTCAACTCTCTCTTCGGGAGGTGAAGTGTTTATAAATATAATCTGCCTAGATGACCTTCTCATGGGTAATTGCAGTGTAACATATACAGCTTCTTGGGCACTGATTTCAACATTATTTACAAATCTACTGCCAATATCCCTTACTTGTTGTTTAATAGAAGTATTCCCTTTTCTGGCCTCAGTGCATGCTTCACGTAACAAATCACTAATCCCCTTCTGGGCCTTTGAAATGTAATTTACTATATAAACAGCACATGCATACACATCAAGCACATACTGAATATCCATGTTAGCTCTCCATGCTCTACTAAAGCTTGCATAATGATGTATCACCCCAAGTCCCCTCTCTGGACATATTACTAATGTATTGAAACCATGACATATTGTTTAAAACTGCACTTTCAATAAAGCGTTCAGGGTTATTTTGTAAATATTGAACACCAGCAGCCCTAATTTCAAAATGACGATTTGAGTTATTGTATAACTGGTGTGCTATCACTCTGAAGAGGCAATTGCCACCTCCGCCAACCTCCAAAGGTCTTAACCCATATCTCTGCAATCTGATTTGAAAGACAGAAGCATGACCTATGTTACACATTTCATAAGACAAGTTATTATCGGGACCAGGATTTCTCTCAATATCACCTGACAGGATATTTTTCCATTCAGCTAAATCGTATCTGGTGAAAACGGTTTGTTTTGGATAACATTTGCTATAATAACTGTCTTGCCTCCTAGTATGTTCAAGCTTCCATTTTTTGTAGCTAGTAGCAATATCATTCAAAGCAGATGACAAAGGAATTGATTTTTTGATCCAAACTTTGCACTTTTTTCTAAGCTTTTTGTGCTTCATTCCATTCAAAACTTTTTTCAGAGATACTCTAGATGGTTCTCTATGTCTAAGAGGTACTATCTTAGTAAACGTTGAATTATGCGAACGGGAAATTCTAATGCAATGCGACCGATCAGGGCTTTTGATAGCTACTGTAACTTTAATTGCACTAGAATGCAGCACTGCAGTCAAGCACGTGTCACTGTGTTCACTGTTAGTTTCATTCACTTTGGCTTGTGCATGATGGCAACCGAGCAACGTGGTTTCACCAATAGGCATTTGTATTTCATTCTGAATCATCGACATCTCATTCGTGTCTTCGGAAACAATATTTGTTCCGCGAAAGAAATGTTTTGCCTCCAGAATAGACTCATTTGTGTCTCGAAAGCCAAGTTTTGTTCCTCGAAAGGAATGTTTTGCTCCCAGAAGGGATTCACTGTTGTCTCGAAAGACAAGTTTTGTTCCTCGAAAGGAAAGTTTTGCTCCCAGAAGGGATTCATTGTTGTCTCGAAAGACAAGTTTTGTTCCTCGAAAGGAATGTTTTGCTCCCAGAAGGGATTCATTGTTGTCTCGAAAGACAAGTTTTGTTCCTCGAAAGGAATATTTCGTTCCCAATAGGGAATAGCGTGATCCCAAGAAGGGCTCATTTGCACCACTCGCTCGCCAGCCATCATGGATTTCCTGCGTACAAGTCGGAAGTTCAAGCAAGATTTCTCTATACAAAAACCGCTTTGAATCTGAAAGATACCTTAAAGATACATGGCGAGAAAACACAGGACACAGTGCTTGAATGCTGCGACTGAATATTGGAGAGAAAAAACTTGTAATTTTGGAAAACATACCTGCACTATTCGGCAATAAACCTTCCAGCTTGAAAGCCAAATGCGACGTCGAGCAACATTTTCCACGCTGAACTTGGTACAGATAAGTCAATAATTCAACGGTTTGTTTTCGCCCGTAAGAGTTGTTCCGAAGGATTCCCGGAAAAGAAAGCCTTTTGTTCTGATAATTTCCGGAAAAGAGGTTCGGTGGCCGTTCGGTTCATCACTCACTCATACACCTCACTCAGTCGGTATAACATAGTGGCTCTCTTGGCAGAGCCACAAAAACTGGAAAATTGATTGAAATAATTAAGCAATTAATTCCTGCCTGAGGGAAAAAAATCAGTAATTCCTCAATAGTTTTCAACAGACGAGTAGAACGACCATAAACCACAAGAAATGTGACAATTCTCTTTCATCACATTGCATACAGCATTCACTTCCTTCCATACCTGCCCATTTGCCTCCATACTTAACAGCAAAATCCCTTTGTCTTGTGATTTGGACATAAATTCTCACAGCCTTTAGAAGGTTGAACACAAAACACAGGGATACTTTGACCGCTCAGAAAAGACCTGAGAACAAAGAGCGCAATAACAGTTACATATATATTGTACAGGTCCGTTAATACGTCTAAGTTTTCAGGACGAGCAGTCGGACGAGCATATAGTGTCAAATTTTACCAAACTGCAGCATATTACACCACTTATTCTGCACTATTAATTCAAGAAAAAGCTTTTTGTTTGGAGAAGAAGGTGATGAAGAGTTAAAGGAATGTGCAACAATGGATTTTACCTATAAGGGACAGTCCGTTCTTTACACCTGACTTATCCAGCGATGACAAAAACCATGGTGGATCGAAGTGGGCCTTGCCCGCCATAGTGGAAACATTACAGTAATTCTCGCCCCGGGAATCTCCTTTTTGTCGAGCGAAACGATAAATTGGAGAGGACACGAGGATATTGGATGACGGATGGCAGACTAAGATTCCCCTGAAGCATCCTCATCCTATTATGACAAACATGAAAGATTTCTCCAAGTCAGGACATCTACTTCGGTGGATACAAGTCGAGCAAAAGGCTTTTTTGTCCCTGATGGGAATTTTTCTTTTTCTTCGAGTCGAGGCTTTGTGGCGATACTTAAGGTGGATGGTTGCGGATAACATGTTTCCTCATTATTTTTATTTGTCTGTTTCACGGTTGCCACAGCTGTAATTCTAGGTTTTTTCTTTCTCATAAATGGTGGGAAAATATAATCAGCATTGCACTAACAGTTGGTGTTTCTACTCTGGACAAGTTGGGGCCAATTGTCTGCGACATTCAAGAGTCTTGAATGTCGCAGATATGTTTTTTTTTTGTTCCGAGCACGGCTTGTGGGAAAGTCTGCTGATCAAGTGCCTTCCTTAAAGATGATGATTTTACCCTTTTACTCCGGCTTTTGCAACACCACACGTCTACACCAATTTAAGAAATTTCCGCGACGGATCGAATACGTGTACCTTGGTCCTACGGGCTTTCTTTCGTCTTTCCAACTGGAGTGCCGGAAAGCCGTTATGGTGGATGTCATGGCGGTCGGAGGAGAGCGAGAGGAAAATACACCGACTCGTCGCTTCGCGACTCGTCTTCGTCAGTTTGCAGCTCACATTCACAAATGAGGAACAGACAGGGTGTTATGGTTGTCCCTTCACAAAACAAAGTCTATTTTCTTAGTAAGGTCTGAGTGAGCGTGCATTTTCATCCTATTAAAACGGAGCTAGAGTTACGTGACGTGGCATATAGAACGCTCAAGATTAGCTAATGCTTTGTTTCGTGTTTGTATCGAAACAGTAAAAACTGTCAAATCGTTCGTGTCGCGACTGAATTATGCTAATATCTATCCCGCTTTCATATGTTTGACTGTCTATTTCAGATTTGGTGCATGATGAAATTAAGGGGCGGTGAATGGTAAATGCGAGAAGGCGAAACCGGGGTTTTTCTTGGAGACATTTTGACTTTTTGATCTTGAATTACGAGTCAAGACTTAAAAAGATATTGATTAGAGGCATTTATAAACACAAACAAACAAATTGTCACAGCTTCGTAAAAATATCGAGATAACTGCGAGACAAACATAACCGCTAACAAAGTGTCTGCGAGAGAACTGAAATTCGACGCAAATTTTTCGAGATCCATACGATTTCGCCATCCCTGAAACTACGATTGCGGTAAAAAAGGTCAATTTGCCGAAAATGGGTATAAAACTAACGTTTATTGTGGCGACAGTGCTAAAAAGGCAGCTGTGGTTCTGCTATAATATGTATAGAGATGTCGTGGCACACATCGGAACAAAAGAAACATATTATAGGTAAAAATACCCAAACATAGGCTTCTCGTTATTTTAGTCACGGCAATGATCATAGCGTGACTGTAGCTTCCGTGGTCAAGAAAAAACGCGTTGGAATCTAGCTATAAACTAGCCATGAGACATTTCAAGTTATTCTCTTTAAAGACAGAGGTCTTCGAAGGTAACACTACTTTCTGCGATGGGTGCTCAAGTTTTGTTCTGTTTCACCGCTTTCCTCGTGATTTTTGTGTCGCTGGAAAGCGCTTTTGTCCGTCCGTCAAATGTGAAAAACGCCACTGATTTCACTTTGGGTAAAGTGATCGTTAAAGGCAATTACAATGCTGTGAACCTGTACCCCGTAAAAGACGTGAAAACGGCTTTGAGTCAGCTACATAAAAAGCTAGAATCGTTGGAGGGAAGGATGGATGCCCTGGAGAAATTTAAACCAGGTATTTCTGTCTCATGATTTATTTCAGCGTGTCGCCTAGCGTTTTAGCTAGTACTGTGGCAAAACTTTAAGACGGATTTGTTATGTGCGTAGTTTTCATGGCAGTTTTATATTCACCGATCAGTTGACTGTTAATTTTTGAAAATTTCTATCGAATCGCATTTAATAATATATAGATTTAGCCAAGCCTGAACGCGGAGCTCCTGATTGCAATAACTGACCATAAAGAAAAAAGAGAATTATTTTTCCGTAGATCAGAAACTCAAGAAATGATCAATTGTGAGCATGTAATTTGTTCAGCGTGTGGTTTTGCTATTTAATAATATACATGAAAAAATTACTCGATTCTGATTGGCTGAGAGCAGTGCAGTTCAAGTGTAACACAAGTGCAAAAAGTGTAACACCTGTGCAAAAAGTGTAACTGTTAAGACACTAATAGTTGCGTGACCATGGCATGTTGTGTTATCCGAGTTAACAATTGACATGTAATACGGGATTTTGTATTTCGAGCCTTTTGTTTAGTTCTGTCGTATTATTGAGATAGTGTTGTAAGTATATATTCGCATACCGTCATCGCGAGGAGAATAAACATACAAGTTGGAACGGTTTCAGCTACTTCGTTGTTTGTTTCGTTATTTTACGATTGTTACCGTCAACCGATAACAACTGTGAGCGCAGAACTTAACGTTACTCACAGGACGGTTTTGTGAATCACGTATCCTCTCGTTGTCACAGATATTTTAAACGCGTTTCAAACATTCCCCAGAATAATGTTCGTGACACAGTTTATTGTAAACAGCAGTTATTGAAGCGAAGCGATGTACACAGATGATGCGAAGCGTAACGAATCAAATATCGAAGCGATGTATAGAAGCGTCGTAAAGAAGCGTTGTTGAGAAACGATTGAGAAACGGTGAAAACGGTGAAACGGTTTCGAAAACTAAGAAACAACGAAGTAGAAACTACAATTAGGCTAGCTAGAAAACTACTACAAACTTAGGAAACAAACGTTTGGTAATGCAAAGACAATAAAAGACATTCAATAATGAATAAAAAAGAACTTACTTCTGTGTCCGCGTGAGGGATTTCACATGCGTTGAGTTGAGCCTAAGAGTTTGATCTTAACACGATGACACGTTGACTAGAACTGATTTTTCGAACACGTCAGAAGAAATATTACCTAATACAAAGCATAATAGATTTCTTTGTTTCGTTAACCGTACGTGGGCAAACACATCCGCAAAATAACCACAAAAAAGGACGTCCTATGATTAATACAAAGAAACTTTAAAGGCTAGAAAGGAAATTAAAAACCATAAAATATTTGGCGGTAACAACAACATTTGGTACTTCGAGCCGAACATTACACAGAAAATTTACGAAGATCGAAAGGAATCGTAAGTTTGGGGGCGTTCCGTCCTGAGATGAATCGACTACACGTGTATCAGTTTGAAACTAGAAATTTCCTTTTAGATGCCGTTCGACGACGAAAAAGGTATGGAAGCGACCGAGACAGAGGATCACGAATGCAGGCTTCGGGATTGTAAACAAGAAAAGGGAATGGCGAAATCGCAAATGACGCGTCTCTTAAACAAGTTGGCCAGCGTCCTGAGCGAAGATAATCCGCAAAACGAAATCAAGGAGCTGTTAGGAAAAATTCAGGAACAGCAAGAAGAGACCCTGATGGTAATGTCCCGTTTGGAAAAGTCCTATCACCAAAAGAATGATACAAGTATGGCGGAGAAAGTTAGCGATGAAGCGGACGATCTGGTTGAACAAATCGATCGTGAAACCATGCCTGCTCGCTCACTGTTGGCTTAACTCACTAAAGTCAAATCACGCACAAATTCCGTCGCAGATAGTGAAGCTTCGCAGAGAAGAAAAGAAAAAGAAAAGGCAGAAATGGAAGCGCGTTTACGGCGGGATCGGCTTGAATGGGAAATCGAACAGAATCGTGAAGAATTAGAACGCCAGGAAAAGGAGCTTCAAGAGGTAAACGAAGAAATAAATAAACGACGCCAGGAATTGGAAAACGAAGTTGATGAGCATTTGATTGTAGAACAGGAATTTACCGAGGAATATCATCCCCTTCTCTCGCAACAGAATAAATTAATTGGAAACCCTCAGCAACAGCAAGAAAACAAGGTACCTCAGAAATCACCCGACCACGTGCATGCAGTTGAAACACCATCACCGGAACTGCCGAAATCACACCGTCCTATTAATGTTTCTGACGCCGGTTCCATCGCTAATAACAGTGAAATGCATGGGCAATTGGAAAGAATCCGACTTCCAATTTTTTCAGGAAATAAGATGGACTTTCAACGAACTGAAAACTTTCACCGATGTCTTGGAACGTGCAGTAATTACGTTGAAAGAAAATGGCCGAAAATCAGACGTAGAAGGAGGGGCACTGCACACCATGATCCCTGAGAAGATTCCTGAGCGTTTACTAGCCCAATATTACCGGTGGTTAGACGAAAACAAGCATCGAGATTCCCTAGAGACATTGAAAGACTGTGTTTCAGAAGAAACTACATATCAGGTACAGGCCACCGAGATCAAGAACGGAATTTCAAACCAAGATCGCAATGAACAATTACGGAATAGTAAGCATCGTCCTTCTAGAAGATTTCCTAGAAGCTATTTCAGCGACAAGAACGGAAGAGGCAATCAAAAGTGTATGTACTGGGAACCACTCACTGTTGAAGTGTGAAGCATTTCAAAAACTTTCCACTGACGAAAGATGGCGAACTGTTAAACAATTTGGTCTGTGCTTCCGATGTTTGGCGGATAACCATCATGGTAAGTCCTGCCCAAGAAACAAGCAATGCGGCGTTAACGGATGTACAGGAACTCATCAAAATCTCCATCACTATGATAGGGCGCCACCTGCTCAATTTCTTCTGCGACCAGTAGCAGAACCATACATTCAAACTTTGACCACGCCCCTTCAGTCAACGATCAACTCAAATGAGAGACTGAAAGAAACTATGGAGGGGAATGGTACCAGGCAATCCGTTACAATGGAAACGTTTGAAAATCAAGAAGAACAACCAGAAGTGGCGTTACGAACAGTACCGATCGTTTTAAAGAATGGAAACAGGAGAATTATTGTGAACTGTCTGTTACATGAAGGAAGCGACACGACATATGTGAATGAAGATGTCGTTAACGAGCTCGGACTAACAGGCGAGAAAGAACCTATCACAGTCAAGGTAGCAAATGACCAAACCCTCCGCTTAATGTCAAGCTCATTTGAGATTGGCCTTGAGAGTACCGACGGCTGGGTAGACACGAAGATAACCGCCAAGACTTCAAACAAAGTCTGCGGTGGTTTGAAAGCTGTTAACTGGGTCAAGATTCAAGACAGATGGAACCATTTAACCGAAATTCCGTTCCCAAGGCTCGCAAAAGGAAATCGAATCGACGTACTTCTTGGAGCAAACCATTACGAACTGATGTATTCGATGAACGAAGTGACTGGAGGCCCGAATGAACCCTGCGCGAGACTGCCCCCTAGGATGGACTGCCATTGGAAAGATTCAGAACCTGGACACAAAGGAGAGTCACTACACTAACTTCCATCACAGATTTCGTCCGCAAATCGAGAGAAAAGAGCCCACTTTACCAGATAAGGACACCTTAGAGCTAAACTACTTGCTGAAACGTTTCTGGGATCTGGAAAGCGTTGGAATTATCCCAACCAGTCCGCAGCTGACACCGGAAGAAAAGTTGGCATAGGATAAAGTCAACAAGTCTTTGAAGTTTAATGGCCAACATTACGAAGTAGCCGTTCCGTGGAGAGATGAAAGGCCGAAGCATGCAGAAATCCACCAAGACTCCTACCCCCTGGCTGCGAGTGCAGTAAAGAATAATTGTTACTTGGATGATCTCATGCCGTCCGTGGATTCCATTAAGAAAGCCATAGAAACAAGACGCCAGTTGACAGAGATGGGCGATAAAGCTGGATTCCACGTGAGAAAGTGGGTTTCGAATCTCACAGAAGTGTTAGCAGATGTTCCCGCAGATGACCGTGCTTCTGAAGTTGATCTAGAGAAAAACTTCTTGCCCGTAACGAAAACGCTTGGTGTGTCCTGGACCGCACGAGAGGACCAGTTCCTGTTTCATTATTCACCCCCTTCGAAGGACTTTGAATTCACTAAGCGGAACGTCCTAAACAAGACAGCAACGTTGTTTGATCCGCTCGGATTTCTCTCCCCGTTCGTGGTTAAAGCAAAACTGTTCATGCAGCAAGCGTGGGTGGACGCATTGGAGTGGGATGAAGTCCTCCCGTCTGAGCAAAGAGAACAATGGAAGACCTGGTTCAGCGATTTGCACCTCCTTGAAGAAATCAAGATTCCTCGGTGTTTAAAAGACACAAGTATGAAAGAAAGCTCTATCACTCTGCACACCTTCTCCGACGCGTCCGAGAAAGCACATGCCGCAGCCGTCTACAGCAGACACAAATTCGAGGATGGAAGTGTTACTACTCGTCTTATCGCATTCATGACCCGTTTGGCTCCGTTAAAGACTGTGGGCGCTCTCATCGGTCTACGATTGGCAAGTCAAGTCTGTTCAACACTCGACATCTCGTCCAGCAATGTCACGTACTGGGTGGACAGCCTGAATGCCTGCTATTGGATTAGGGGACAGAGCCGCGAAAATAAACCCTTCGTTGCACACCGCGTTGGCGAGATTCACGAAAAATCTAACCCTAACCAATGGCGTTACGTAACAACAGATTTGAATCCCGCAGATCTTGGAACCAGAGGAATGACAGCGCAAGAGCTAACCGACAGTTCAAAGTGGTGGAACGGGCCTAATTTCCTGTGCAATCCCGAGGCAGAGTGGCCTGAATGCAAGTTTGACAAACCGTCACGTGAAGCGTTATGCGAACGCAAATCAAGAGAGCTCAACAAGCTACAATGCCATTCAGCGGTTGGCCAGTGAACCCGAAGTAGAAGAAGTAGAGTGGCGTTTAGAACCCTCCAGATACTCCAAGTGGTATAAAGTGAAACCCAAAGGACAGTTGGAGATCGGACTATCATTGGTGCGGGTCAGAAGATGGGTACAACGATTCGTCAGCAACTGCCGTAGGCCTGAAAATCAGAGAGTACTTGGAGAGCTAACTCCACTAGAGCTCATGACCGCCGAAACAGGAATCATCAGAGAAGCCCAAACTGAAGCATACAGTGAAGAAATCGAGGCACTGGCAAAAAACAACCCTCTTCCGCTGAAATCCACCCTGCTCCCTTGCACTCCAATCCTTATCAACAGGATTCTACGTTCGAACACGAGGCTGCGGCACTCCATGATCTCCCAGATGATGTCAAATTCCCTATTATTTTGCCAAAGAGGAATCATGTCACCCGACTAGTCGTGAAGTACCATCACGAAAGTGAAGGCCATCAGATGGGTGTGAACTACACCATAAACCATTTGCGGGAGAAGTACCTAGTTATCCATGTCCGTGAGGAGGTCAAACGAGTAAACAGAGAATGCTGTGAATGTGCAAGGCGTTTTGAAGTCCAGCCAGTCCAGCAGCAAATGGTTCCATTGCCATAGATCCGTCTCCAGATGAGAACAAAACCGTTCGCTAATTGTGCAATTGACTTTGGAGGACCGTACCTTGCCGTTCAAGGGCGTGGACGATCTCGTGCCAAACGTTACCTGTGTTTGTTTTTGTGTTTGCAAACACACTGCTGCCATTTAGAGATGGCGACTTCATTGGATACTGGGGTGTTTCTCAACGCTTTCGTGCGAGTGGCGGCAAGGAGAGGTTCACCGACGAAAATGCTGAGTGACAATGGAACGAATTTCGTGGGTGCTGAGAAAGAGATAAAGGACTTAGTCAGTCAACTAGAGCACGATCAGCTCCAGCGTATGACATCTAATCACGGTGTCACTTGGTATTGGAATCCTCCGGCCGCTCACCATTTTGGATGATCAAATCGTCAAAGCGAGCAATTTATGCCGTCCTGAAAGATGCAGATATCAACGACGGAGAGCTGCAGACAACATTCATTGGGGTCGAAAGTCTAATGAACTCAAGACTGCTAACCACATTGAGTGATGATCCGAATGATGAGCCAGTACTCACACCAAATAACTTCCTAATTGGTCAAATGGGTGGCGACTTCATTCCCGAAAGTGTGGACAGTACAGCATTTAATCCACGGAAACGCTGGAGGCGTGTGCAAGAATTAACTCGACATGTGTGGGAACGTTGGATGAAAGAATACTACCCCACATCGGCTCCCGTCAGAAGTGGTTCTTTCCTACGGAGAACCTTAAAATTGGTGATGTCGTTATGGTCATCGATCTGTGTGCTGCTAGAAGAGAGTGGAAAGTTGGCCGTATTGAACGAACGTATCCGGGCAGTGACCAGCTCGTGAGAGTTGTTGATGTTCGAGTTGGGGACAAAGTTCTCAAGCGATCTGTAAATAGAATTTCCCCGTTGGAATTCCCAATCCTGATTGAGACATGCGAATGTTAAACAGTGACTTATACTTAAGTTTAGTTGTATAGACGAATTGTAAGTTTCGCTTTTCAATTCAGGAGGGGAAAATGTTAAGAGACTAATAGTGGCGTGACCATGACATGTTGTGTTACCCGAGTTAACAATTGACATGTAATACGAGATTTTGTACTGTTGAGCCTTTTGTTTAGTTCTGTCGTATTATCGAGATCTTGTTGTAAGTATATATTCGCATACCGTCATCGCGAGGAGAATAAACATACAAGTTGGAACCGTTTCAGCTACTTCGTTGTTTGTTTCGTTATTTTAAGATTGTTACCGTCAGCCGATTACAACAGTAACATCTGTGCAAATTGCACATCGTAATTCTGAGTAATGATTGGCTGAAAGACAAAAGGAAATTTTCTAAGCCAATGATATCACATACAATGATGATGAAAATTTTGTGCGGAAACTTTGAAAAAAGTTTTCTCGACTGAGAAAAAATGGTTTCAAGGAAGATCTTCCGGAACTTCCTACACGCGAATTTTTTCATGTTTATATTATTAATAAGTTATCATACGGTTTTTCGGAACGCAATGCAAAAACGGCTTTAAGTCAGCTGCAAAAGAAGCTGGAATCATTGGAGGGAAGGATGGATGCCCTGGAGAAATTTAAACCAGGTGTTTCCTGTCTCCAAATTCAATTTAGCGTGAGTACTAACAATGATAATCGTTTCTTGAGCAATTATTAAGATATCCGGCATTATACTTGTCCAAGCAGTTTGACTTTTTTCACTTTGTGTGGTCTTATGCTCCAATTTTTTTTTTAATTAGAAGCGTGTTAGCCGGTACACTCTTTTTTTATATATATATAAGAATATGTTTTATAAAAATATCTAGGCTGAAATTGGCGAAATTTAAAGAAAATTTTAAGAACCGCATAAAATTCTACCTTCTCTAAACGGCGAAACTAGCCAAAAAGCAGCAAAAACAACGCTAGCCGTACGTTCGATGTTAATAACATTTCTACAAGAAGTTATGTTTGTCACATCAGGCTTTAATATTATATAACACCTGCAGGCTGGCTCCAAAATTACTTTAACACCATCCAGACACCAAATAGATTGTTAAAAAAATGTCGCCATACGCTATTATCTAAGAATATTCACAAGAATATTTTCATCCTAAAATCGGCAGAAAAATGTTAAGACTATTCAGCTTCAGCTGTAAAAACAATATTCTTATGAAAAAAATGTGTAAAACAACTGACAGTTCACTAGTTTCGACGTATCTCCTAAGTTTGCGTTGTTTTCAAGAAGTTCTATTATATTAGTTTTATTGTTCTCTAGTTGAACGTACACCGATCGTTCAGTCCAGCATTCATTATTTAAAGTTGCCATCAAATGGTGTTATCGGATTCTTTGTTATGCCTAATCCAGAGTTCCATCCCAAAATCAGCTCTAAAAACCCAACTTTTATGACATTGGAAATACAAAACAACTTACGACCACTATTAATTGGAAACTGAAATCCTGAAACGCAGTGAGCTGTGACGAAACCAAAACACTACATTAAGATACTCAGAGTTTATTTTCTAATTAATAGGTCATGTTATTAATTAATTCATTTATTTGTTTATCATTTATTTATATATTTAGCATTTATGTATTTACTTAACTACTTATTTTCCTTTCTAAAGCATGCAAGTTCGACTTTGAACGTGGAATTGATGACTGGCAGAAGACTGGAACTGCGTTTAACAACCAGCCGACCTATGGTGACAACCCTACAGCTCGGAACAGAGGACAACCTGCGAGTCAACAAGGGGACTGGTGGATTGGAGGAGCCGAGAACCGATCCTCCAAAGCAGCTACCGCTGGTAACGTTCAAGGAGACGGACCCCAAGGAACTCTTACTTCCCCATACTTCACCATCACGGGAAAACAAATCTCATTTCTGATTGGTGGAGGCTGTGATATAAAATTGGTTCGCGCCGAATTGGTTATCGGCAACAAGGTAAGCATTGTAGTCTGTGTACAGCCGCCCCCTCCCCTTAAAATATCGGAGAGAGAGACGCCTGTGTAGCGGCTTCGTTAATTGTGTTTCTCGCTCTGGGTAGTGTTTCTCGAATGTTTGGAACGTACCATGATTGGTTGTCATGCTAATCTACATTCTTTTTAATTGGTTAATCGATCGTTTTCTCCAAATACTGCGTGGGTTTTTGAAACTTGGCATTTTCGATCCGCCTCCAAGGTACCGTAGAGCCACAAGAAGTCAACCCGCAGAATATCAATCTAACAACAAGTTCACCTATCTACGGGTTGCGATAGCAAGCACGGACGTACAGAAAATACCGGCAACTGATGAGATCCACATGGAGGATTAAAACATGGTCTTGCCTGAACAAAGCCGCTGGAGTCTCAATGGCATGTACAACGCGCAAATCAGTCAACAGACTTATGCGTAAGGAGCTACATTTGATTCATGTGGTGTCAGAGCGAACAAAGAAGGTACAAAACCTAAACATCGAGCTCGAGAGACTAAAGTTTGATCAAATTGATTCAGGAAACTTATGAACGTCTGTATACAAACGTATAACGTTCTCGAAGTAAAGCTACAGCAATCTCTAACGAAGCCGGACGAAGATGAATATGCATGATATCCGTGATAAGAAGCAATGTACTGTACTTGCAAACAGTTCTTATCAAACCGGGCTGGGCCCGGCGTCACAATATATCAATGTAAGTAAACAACAAGCTTACGGAATGTTTTAAACTTTGTCCCTCGAGAGAGCTTAAAACATGGCTCATTTGCATTATGTAGTATCCGTGTCTCAGACCCAGGCCTCCCACAAGATGTCAAGACACAATTGCCCACCGCAGTCCAGTGTCACTCTAATGTCTTCAAGCCTAGCCTCGGTGCTATTGAGGAAATCACAGCTAAATTGGAGATGAAGCCTGATGCTCAACCAAAGTTCTGCAAGGTACGCCCAGTACCTTACGCTCTCCAGCAAGCAGTAGATGCCGAGTATCACCGACTCGAATCCGAAGATATTCTCAAGCATGTTAAGGCATGGCTCGCACCCTAATCTGCATAAAATCTGAAACCAGCCATAACTTTTGAACGATTTACCAAAACACCGTCAAACTTGGCAACAATATAAAACAGATCGAACTTAACTCAGTTTTGGTTTTACGTGTTGATTAGTTGGGTCACGTGACCTTTTATCAATGTTTGATAAGATTAAAAGAAAATTGAAAATGGGGTAGCGAGATGCAATAGAACGGATATAACTTGAAACCTTATGGTAATTGTTTTGATGTCCCTTATATGGTTCAGGCTGGAATGGTTGCCAGTGATGTATCGTTTAAGGGTTAAAAAGTAAAACAGGTCACGGATATATTTTGTCTCTTAATATCTTATCAAGAGAATACCAAATTAGATTCCGGACACTGATAGTTTCTTTGATTAAGGCAAAGAATAACTGATATCTTATCCTTCGCCTAAGTTAATCTTTCCCTATCCCATTTAACGTTTTACTATTTCCTGGATTATGACGTCATTAGACACGTGACCACCATAAAATATCTTAAGCAATTCAAGGACGCCAAATTCCTATTGGTATGTACTTTTGGTCTTCTTAGGGCAAAAAGCAGCGTTATTTCTATAGAAAAGAGGTTTAAACTTCCCGTGGGGTCTTTCCAAGGAACTAGCCATGCCTTAAGTTGCTTGAGTTGTGGAAAAGGTCGAATTCAGTGAATGGGCAACCCCCAATGTCCGGAAGGATGATGGCACCACACGGTCATGTGGAGATTATGGTGTTACGGTCAAACCCCAACTCAATGTTCAACGTATGGACCGGGTGCCCTGTGTAGGTGTGCAGGTGGCTATTGGAACGTTGGAGTGGAGTCTCCTGGAAATGCTTGTTGTGAGTCTCCTGGGAGATAATTGAAACTCCAGCGCCTGTGTCCAATTCTATTAGGAGATGGATTCCGTTCAGTTCAACGGGTACTTCGATGCCATTGTTCTCTGTATTGATGTTGAAGATTGAGAGAGAAAATGGATCTGAAGGGGGTCGAGTTGTGATGTCTCTGGCTAGCTCATCTACCTTGTGGATCTTCTGAGATTTAGACTTGCATGCATCTGTGATGTGACCCGATCGTCCACAGGTATGGCATGTATAGTTCCTGTATTTGCACTGGGAACGCGGGTGGCCTGTTTTTTCGCAACTAAGGCATTCAGAGTGCTGTTATTTTGATTCTGGTTATGTGGCTTTTTGCCTCGGCCCTTGCCTGATCTGCGTGATCTGCGCGATCTGCGCGGAAGATAGGTCTGACGGCCCTCAGAATCGAGCTTGTGTACCGGAGTGGCGTCTTCTTGAGAGAATGCAGCGACGTCTTTTTCGGCGGCCTCGGCGCCGAGCACCTTTTTGAGAGCTTTGTCGGAGTTGTGTTCCTCGGTTAAAAACTTTTTCTGGGTCACAGTCCACAGACCAAGCGATCACGTAGTGCTTCATTTAGATGTGTGCCGAAATTGCAGGTGTTTGAGGTTGGCGGCGAAGGTGGAGACGCTCTCTCCCTCTCTCCCTCTCCCCCATCATTACGTCAATAGCTCGTGCTAGTTCTGAGTTTCTATCGAATTTTAGTTTAAATCTACTACCGCTCTATCACGAATGCCATTCTCTGATTGGCTGCACTACTCACTATCTATTCTGTGATAGATAATGAGTAGCGTACTAGTGTGCCCTTGTTAACAAAATGATGGCCGCTTTTTGGCGTTTTCGGAGTGTCTGTGAAGATTATTTAGATAAAGTTTTGAACGACTAGTTGATTTATACTAAAATAATTAGATTATTCGCTCTCGATTTCTATGCGTGATAGTTGACGAGGGCGCAGCCAGAGTCAACTATCACGCTATAGAAATCTCGAGCTCATAATCTAATAGTTTAATAGAAACACGATTTTTAACTTATCAGCGCGCCTATATTCTTGAGGCTGTTTTCTAAAAGTAAATAAAGTCCATCTAAAATTCTGATAACATTAGGTTTTACAAACTGAAAGTGGATAAATTAACTAACGGGCGATGTGTTTATAGTTTAATAGCAGAATTGCAGAATTATAATTCTGCTATTAAACTATGTACACATCTTTCTTTAAAAAAATGTTATTGTAGAGTTCTCTAGATATGATTAAAATCTGATGATCTAAAATTGGCCGTTGTAACGGAAGTCACCTTGAAGATCAGCTCTTTGAAAATATTGATCGGACAGATTGTCCTGGCCAGGTCCTTATACAGCTGTGGTTGCGAGATTTGTGCACGGCGGGTTTCTTTAGATTTTAAAAAGTACTGTTTTCATCTGACTCACCTCGCAAATCATAATGAGACTGTGCTTTTTCAGGTTGTCAAACAAGCTACCGGTCAATGCAGTGAGACAATGACTCGTAAAGCCTGGGATGTCGGAGCTTTTGTTGGTCAACGCGCCCGCGTCAAACTGGTTGATGTCAGTTCTGGTGGATGGGGTCACATCAACTTTGATGATCTGAAAGGCGACATGAGATGTGGACCGCACTGAGACAAAGTTTTATTCATTTTATCTCATTCCATGCTTGAGCAGCATAAAGACTGATCAGGAAAGGTAGATCTTATAGGAAAATGTGGGAGACGAAATTTTGAAACAGGGGCTTTTGATACTATTTGTAAGCTATTTAAACTGTGGGAAATAAACTGTGGAACTAAATTGAGTTTGGCGTTACTTCATCACTGGCGTAAAACGTACAGCAGGGATTTTTTACATGTTTGCACTTCTCATTGTTGTTCCTAATTGTCTTGTAATTATTTTTTTAAAGAAGGAATACAATCTTTTAACAACGTCATTAGAAGTCTCAAGAGCAAGTTAGTGTGTTGTAAAATGGAGCTTTCAGAAGACGGGTATTTACCTTACATTGAAATTAAGTCAGCCTTAATTTGAAGTTGTGATTTGCCTGTGACTGTCGCAATAGCTTGCCAACTTAAGTAAATCCTGGGGTAAGGGGTAAGGCAAGTATTTTCTCATTCTGATATATCATCTTTTACTAAATCGCCATCGAAATCCTGGCGTTCCTATGTAAAAAAAAATGAAAACAGAAAAAGGAACTTAAATATGGTAAACACGTTAAGTTAGAAAAAGATACCAAAATACTTTCTTGGGGAACTAGTCCTTTTCAAAAACTGTCCCGACGTTTGTCTAAACGAAGACAATAAAGCTTCCTAAGCTTCCTAGCTTCCTTTCGGCATCAAGTGGCTTTAAAGTGCATGTATTTAGTCTGCGTCGGGTCAAGTGGCCTATACAACCGGAGCTTGTCCTGGTTTAGGTAGAATGAAGAGACTAGAGTATTTCTACTCCTCCCTGGATAGGATGCTAATCCATCGCAGGGTTATCCTCAGCATTAAGTTTGCCAGTACCCATTTATACACCTGGGTAGAGAGAGGCACTGTGACGGTAGTGTCTAGCCTAAGAACACAACGCAATTGTACCCGGCCAGGGCTCGCACCAAGACCGCTTGATCCGGAGTATAGGGCGCTTACCTTTAGGCAACAGTACCTGCACTTAGCGACACAGAGCGCGAAGCGAAATACACGAGCGTCGAACGCGAGATCAAAGCGCACGGTAAATTTCATATAAACGTTTTTCATTTTCAAGCTCCCTACTAACCCTTTCCAAGACATTTCGATGCCGCTAAATTTTTCCGGACAAGAACGAACCAACGAAAGTAGGGAAGACCTGAAAAAAACTCTGACTAGCAACATTTATGTGTTTTTTCATGATATATATCTACCGCCTTCCACGAGATTATTCAAAATATTTCTATTTTTAAAATAATCAGCTGGATTGATTGTCTGAATTTTTCTGTCTCTTTAAATTCAAGATGATTATGCATTGCAATGTATATCTGTAACTGCGATGGAAGCCGCCTCTTGATCGAAGTCTACTGTTGTTTCTCTGTTTCCCACATACTTTCGAGTTTTCGCATTATAGACTGTCACATTAAATGCACTTAAGAATACACTGTGACAGAATTGTCAGGAAGTTGGTAAAAAGTTTGCTGCGTCCCTGTAGCTGATAATATAAATCGTGGACATTTTTTCATAAAACCTATACACACTCAATTTGGCTGCGAACACTGATGGGTTGGATTCATTTCTTGAACGGGACACTTATGGCAAGTTACTGCAAGATGGCACACAAGTGCTGCGAAATGCTAACATTTTTATACAGTCCAGGTCAATTTTCAAGGTGAGTCGTTGAAAAAAAAAAATGCTTTAGTTGTGTGCAAATAATAGAGTTTAGAATCCGGGAAGAAAATTAACAGATGCCAAAACCTATGCTGATATCAGGGAATGAACTCTCTCATTTGTAGCGTGGACCTTGCAGGCATTATAATGAAAAACTTTTCAGATTCCAGTACGTAACCTGTTCGAATATTTGGGTCATACATATCTCACGATTTATAATGGTAATTGAACTGAGTGGAGTGCAATTTGGTCTGAAATCATACGCGTGATTTCAAAATCGAACGAGCGCATGCGCGCTCGTTCGATTTGAAATCACAAGTATGATTTCAGACCAAAATTGCACGACCCGAAGTTCAATTGTCACTTTATTAAATCCATTTTGAAATCGCACAATTTTATCGCCTTAAATTTAGATTTTTGGTGTATCGTTCCAGTGGTCGGTTTGTTAAAAAAAATGCGGAACCAGAAACGCCTTTACGTCTCATTTAGTATGCAAAACGATGTCATGTGACGAAAACTCATTCGAGCATGACAAAGAAACGAGCAGTTCTGATGTCAGAACGAAAATAGTGTACTTTAGGGATAAAAGTTCAATTCTCGTCGCCTGAATCAATTATGGAAGGCCTTCCTCTCTTCTTTGGTTGAGGCTGAGGCTTTTCATTGTCTTTGGAGAAGGAATCTGAAGGTGCATCCTGCGTAATTCTGCGATCGATCAGGGGCACCCAACGACTGTTTTCTCTCAAATGCTTTTAAACGCTGTTTTAGGCTATCTGGAGTACTTTTGAAGCTCTGCAGGTTAATTTTAGGTTGCGCTAAAAATTTTTTATCTGTTCGGTTATTCTAGGGGAACTTGGGTATTGTCGAATTTATTAGGGCTTTTTTGTCCATTCCCCGAAAACCTTAGGTCTTATCGCCTTTCCGAAAATGATAGCTGACCTTTTTTCAGTACCCAAAACAACATTTTTTTACGATCCGAGAACAACAGACATTAAATTTCTCATATCACGAAAGTTCAAGGTGACAATTCTCTTCAGAAAATCAGAGGGGATTAAAGGACCTCCGAACAGATAATTTACCGAAACCATCCGTTGGGTGCCCCTGATCGATTTCGAAACTCCCTCGAGTGCACGATGCCCAGTGGACAGTACGTTTTTTTTCCTTTTAAATACCGTTCAATGGCATGATTTTAAGGGAGTCCAGCTCGTTATCATCTCCGTTTCTTTTAGTGACCTCGGCGTAGGACTCAATACTCAGGACCTTGTCAAGTTCTTGCACAGGCGGCCCAGACGTTGAATACGATTAATACGTGACATTATGCTGTTGGCGACTGCGTTACAATTTTATATAATTAGCCGTTTATAAGACAATGTATGAGAATGCTTCGAAAATTACTCTAAATGCTACGTGTAGAAAATAATTTGAATAAAATAGCTTACCTTGTGTTTGCATTGCGTTATTTTGATGAATCTGGGTGCCTGGAGGTGGTTTAGAGCCATTTAGGCGAGTTTTACTTTCTGGCGGTTTGCTTCCCCTAAAGAGAAACGAAAGGCTGGCGACCCACTGGCCCGACGGCCCGCACTCAAAGATCCGTAAATTCCACAAAAAATGGTCTCATCTCGTCAAAATTGCCTCATGGCAGCCGTCGATAACTCTTGTTCCGATTCGCTTTCTCCCAAGGTTCCAAAGTTTATCTTAACCGCTGGAGAATCGCTGGTTCTCAAGCTCTTGCTTTCCATTTCTGCTCCCTTTCGATCCGTAACCGATTATCTTGGGCACAGGATTTGAATTTCTAGCTTAACGACCTCGCCATCGTGACAAAGTCGCCTCCAACCGTCGAGAGGCACGGGACATTGGTCAGTTACTCGTTGCCATCTCTCGTTGCAGTTAACAGTGCTGTTAGGCGCTAAATTCAGCTGGACATTGCTTGCTCCTTGTATTTTTGCAGTTAACAGTGCTTTTAGGCGCTAATTTCAGTTAACACCTCGGCACGGTGCAATTTGCATGATCAAAAAATGCCCTGTGCCTCTCGACGATTGGAGGCCACTTTGTCACGATGGCGAGGTCGTTAAGCTGGAAATTCAAATCCTGTGCCCAAGATAATCGGTTACGGATCGAGACGGAGCAGAAATGGAAAGCAAGAGCTTGAAAACCACCGATTCTCGGGCGGTTAAGATAAACTTTGGAACCTTGGGAGAAAGCGAATCGGAACAAGAGTTAGCGACGGCTGCCATGAGGCAATTTTGACGAGATTAGACCATTTTTGTGGAATTTACGGAGCTTTGAGTGCGGGCCGTCGTGCCAGTGGGTAATATTGGCTAATTTTGAATGGGTAAAACCCTTCCTGGTACGCTGTTTTTTCGAAATTCAACTCCATAGCCTAAACGTTTTGTTCTTTAGCTGTTATCCCTCCAAGTCTCAAGCTTGAACTCAACGCGCTTCTGTCTCTGCAAAACGAAGTTGTTTGTCATGTACGACACACAGATGACGAGATAATTTGAACACGAAATGGACGCTGAACTTCGCGGTTGAGGAAAAAAAAGTATAAGCTCTTGTATTTTCTGGCTTGACCTTACAATTAATTTATTCCAAAAGTTAGATAAAGTATTTAGAAACCATTAAGAGTCCTGTGGGAAAAAAAATTAAAACAATAATAAAATTTGAAAACCAGTTGTCAACAGATAATCTGTCGATTTCACATTGGTCTGAGAAGTACACAGGCACTAGTCGCAAACGTTCCTGAACTGAGTTGCAACGAAAACAACAGCATTATATCTTTATTAGCGTATAATTTGTGATTTTATAAGACAATTTTCAGGAGCTCAACAGGTTAACTTTTGTGACTCTTGTAGTTTTATGCTCAATATTACAAAAAACAACTCGGCTCATCATCGTGCGGAGCTTATATTCAAATCCAAAGCAAACGCAATATATACCAATGACACCGCATGCAGCCTCTGAAGCCATATTTTCCTATATTTTTTCGAATCAAGTACCTTTACCATCAAGGATAACTGACATTTTATGACGGCAGTTTTGCTGTTGAAACGCGAGAGACCCGGAGTAACGCAACACTCCTTTGAGTCACGCATACTGAGACGGGTACTATATCTGTTGCCAATGTAAAATGTCGAGTTAGCAGACAGATGAGCTTAAGTAAGCAGTATTTTCACGTACTGTAAAATCGAATACAACCCTGCTTATTTCCAGGTGTCACGGTTATCTTAGTATTTTACAAGCAAAATACAAATTGTGGCCAAACTTTTGCTGTGCATTTTTTACACATTGTTTTTGGCGGGAAGCGAGGGGGTGGGGGGTAGTCGGCGTCGTAAGGGTCTGTTAATAAGGAGGAAGGGTAACCCTAATGCCAGAGTTAAAGTCAAAGTCTCTAGCACTCGACAGTTTGTTGTTTTGTATCGGCTTGCTTATGAGGCAGCCAGAATATACTAAGATGACAAACCCTAGCCGAGCGTGAATGTTACCCTTGCACCTGGGTTATATGTTGTCCTTGCAAACACTCGGATGGGTACAACTCGGCTACCTGAACAACTTAATTTCAATTCCATAAAACAAAATATGTTCTACACGCTGACGATCAACAATTAATCATCAAAATTGTTTATATTTTGTTTGGCGCTAAAGTTTTCGATATGTTTGTTGCTACTGTCGCTAGAATTTCCTTAAGCAGAATTGTTTATAGTCTTGCTTTCAAACGCGTTCTAAAATTAAGAAAAAAAATAGTGTCTGGATAATAAAGAGCTTGAAATCAAAAGTTGATTTTGCTTGTTAACTCGGGCTAGGATAACCCTACTAATACGGTACCCTCCCTTATTGTAAACAGGCCTCAGTACAGTCCTCGTGGATCGTCGGGTTTGCTCATTGTTGACAAGAACAGTTCTGTGTTATGTCCTTTAGTAATTCCATGTAGGGAACTCTCCTGCGCACGAGAGGCTATGGTACATCTAGGCCCAGGCCCTCGCATAAACGCTGCAGCGTTGGTGACTTGAGTATCTTCAAGGTATCACCTTTCGCCATTGAACAAAGATCGAACTGGTCATACCTAATGGGATGCTGGATCTGTCTCGCTGTGGCCGCCACGTCTCTGGCGCTAGGGAAATTTGTCTCTTCTCTTCTGATGCCTGGATATCTAACTCATCCATATCTTGCTGGCGAGCGGCAGCATTAAGACACGAAAAGTAAGAAGCGATCTGCGAGGCTGTAAGGAATTCTGATGACTGGAAAAGTCACAGACAGTCAGCACCACGAGCACGGCGCATTTCACGAGCAACGACCTCCGCATCGAGTTTTCGGCCTGTTGTTTGGTCGATATGAAATTTAGCCAAAAGGTAGGACTTTTGTTTATCGCTGAAACGATAAGCTTTTTTGACAGTTCTTAGAGCCTATCCCTCCTTGGCAGCTGCAATAGGGTAATCCTGGGTAAGCGTTGAGGTTTTTAGGGTCGGTAATACGCCAACGCCCTCCTCCAGGGAGGACTTGTCACCCATTTTGGCTAGATCTATCACGGTATGTCTCTCAGGTGATCGTGTGCATTTCTCGAGGGACAAGTGCTTTTCATGCGCCGATACCCGTTGAAAGATTCGCACGCACCCATCCTGGGAACATGAATAAGCCCCAGCAACCTTATTGCTCTCCTCTGGATTGACATTCTACATTTCCTCCGTGCTGGCTTCGGGAGTTGTGGATTTGGTCGACTTGTTGCATAAAGGTTTGAAGTCCTCCGGGGAAAATGCTGCCACTAGTCCGCTCTGACTAGGTTCTGAAACATGATGAGACACACATCCACATTATATTTCAATCCAGAAACAAGTAGCAATGCAGTTATTGTTATTGGTAATAACAGGTGTTGAAGAGGTATTGTTTGATTTCTATTGTCTGGGCCGTGTCTTGCGTCTCGGCAATGGTGTCCATAAAAACCAGTCGGACTCCCTCCAATCCTCCATGAGAAATCAATGCAATTTTCATGTCATTTGCAGTGCACACGTCCTGCCCTTCATTTATGTATGCCCTAATATGAAATTTGCATGACGCAGCCAATCGATCTGCCGTACCTTGACCGCCTTGTGAATCGCTAAAATCAAAGCGTGCCACCCGAATTCCGCAACGTGTTCCCATATGTCGGCACGCCAGGATTGTACGAGAAGAATGGTAACACCCGGCGTTATCCTGACGAAAAAAGGCCGTGCTGATTTCCGGGTGCTCCCGCTTAAGTGTGGTCAGCACGTGGTGCATGGTGGCTACGACTGCAGAGCTTCCCTGGCTACGTGACTGGATGACGTGGATGAACCCTTGCCACTGTAGGACCCCTTCTCTTCGTCGGTATACGACTGATATGTGCCAGGAAATACCACGCTTGCCAAACCAGTTTGCTTGCGACGCTCGGTCCCTCTGCGGCAAAACCTTCATTGCCCAGTCGTTTACAATGAAAACCGTTTCTTGGTTGAGGGCATCGATGATATCTAGGCGAGCCTGATCTTGGTGTGCTGATCGTAACAAATGACATTTCCATGACTGGATGGCAAGCGTGGCTTGGTTGGTAAGATACGCAGCTTCGTCTCTGTCGTCATCCGTGTGAAACGGCGCCTTAGCCACGGCTTCTGAAATGGCAGCCAGCGTAGAATTTAGGTTTTCGCACTGCTCGCATACGTCTTCAGTCGTGTCTGTGATCGCTTGCTGCCGAAGGTCTGGGTTGGTGCAATCGCTAAGGACAAACACACTGCAGTGATTGGCTACCTCGAAGTTGGTGCTGATGTGAACCTGTCAAGGACTGCATGTGGGCACTACCGGTTCAAAAATAGCATAAATGACACCACTCACAAGCTCTCGCCGACAGCAACTTCCTCTCTGTATTGATACCCTCATCCCCGCTTACTTTGAAGCTTGCCAAATGACTGCTGACATCGCTCGTGCAGTCCTTTAGACTAACGCACTCGAGGTTTCCTGGATAGTCGCTCGATTTCCCGCAAGTACTGGACCTGCCTTGTAGCGTAATGTAGCTAAGGAAAAGTGGCATATGAAAAGTACAAACACTTAGGAGCACAAAATGGCACAGCTAAGCCAACAACAGGACTGGTCCAGTTCAATGTAGCCAATAATTTAACCGCACCTTGGTGTGCGCGTGACTTGGCTGTTGTGTTACTTCGTAAATAAACTTCCGGGAAGATTTCAAACACATCTGGCTCTTACAACGGATGCTTAAATGTTAGCTGAAAGCTGGAGCGATAGCAAGTAGATGGGAAAACGGGTTCTGGTGCGTATTTTTTGTTTATTTTAGAAATATATTGATATGACTGTGCGTTATTTGCGTGGGATCGGGAAGTTGTAGGTGAAAGGTGAAATTAGGTCAAATTACAGTCCAGTCGGAAAATGAGAAATAACAAGTAAGTGTACACCATTGCGCGTAAATTAAGCGCTGTTAGAAACTGACGAGATGTTATCTTCTACCAAATCTTGTTTGGAGAGATGTGAAATGCATTCATAAAGTTGAAAATACATCCGAGAGGCGACGACCATTTCCATAATGTTTACAAAGCAGGTCGCCATGTCATTTTGAAATTGTGTTCCCACAACAACTTATCTTGAAATCACACCATAAATGTATCTTTTAGGGTTTTATTTCGTAAGTTGCTAAGAAATAACGATAATTCAGTCACTCAAATGTACAAAGCAGCGAACATTGAGGTTTCGGTCTTTCTTTACGTCGAAATGTAAATAAATATTTTGAAAGATGTGCTGAACATTGTTCGTAGATTCCAGGTTTTTTCAAAGGGAAACAGTTCAAGTCCGACCTTGGGATTTGGCAGGATAACAGTTAAAAGACAAATCTTTTCAGCTGTAAAGTTAGATTCTGAAATAATTAGGTACCAGAGAGGGTTTTATCCAGTCAAAAATAGCCGATATTTTGCCGCTCGTTAATAGGTCGACGGAAGTGTTTTTTGAATGACTTGAAACTTAAAATAATAGAGCATTTGACATATCTTTTAACTTTAGCTGTAAAGAGGAATAGCTATTCAATATCTGAGCAAAATTTAACAGCAATTGACTGAATTTCAAGAATTTACCAACGCTTCGTCTTTCTGTGTTATTTGGTGAATTCTTTTGCGCGGAAAACGCACTCTGACCGCATTTTCAAACTTTCGCATTTTTTTCAAAAACAAAAAAGTGCTGGAACTTAAAATTATGATTTTTGAAATCAGCTCACCAAAGGGTATCTTGAGGCAAAATATGAGCAATGTGCCAAAATAGTCGCTGTCGCAAGATTCTCAATGCTCACAGGCAGGAGCTCTTAATTAATACTTAAATTTTTTGACGAAGAGGATGTACACTGGGCAAGTGTTGTGTAAGTGGGTACCTTTGTGTTCTAGAACAAAAACTTACTTATAAGCTTGTAACATAAACAGTATAATAATATTTTACTTTAAATATTGTTGTAAGCGCTCTTAACGAATATTTTAATGCACAACAAGTTATGAATGTTTTTGTGTAAGTAACGTGTACGTAGAATTGTAACTGTTTCCTTAATTTGTTTTGTATCATTAAAAAATAAATGAAAAACTAGTGACTCGAACTACGACCAAGCTTAGAAGAACGTTACGAAGGGATAAATTGCGTGACCACAAAATAGCCGATTCAACAAAAGCCCTAGAAAAAACACTAATACAAACAGAAATTTTATGAACCGTGTTTTAATAAAAAAGGCCTTCTTAGGGCAGCCCTAGTCAAAACCAAGGATAAATTGAGATTTTCACTCTCTTTTCGTCAGAATAATTAAAGAGAGGAACAAGATTTCTTCGGAAATAGCGGAAGCGAATGATTTTATTGCTTTTAGAGGTAGACTGAGAAGGCTTTTTTGTCATAAGTTTGAACTGTACCTATAATTGTATTTATAACATTTTTATCATATTTAGATTGTATGCATTGAGTAAGGAATGTCCTCAGTGGGGATAGCCTTTGAAGTTTTCTTTTACATAATAAATTTTGATTGTATTGTGTTGCATGATACCTGAAATTAAAATATTTGAGAAACATGTGATGAAACCACTTAAGGTCATTCCACTGAAATAGAACCTGCACTGAGATTTTTGTCAAACTTTGCCTATTGACTGTTTGTATTGTAGGGACTTAAATTTGGAAATAAAAATGAGGCCGCTAGGAGTCCCCATGTTCGTTTAGGAGCAACAGCACCTTGTCTATACCCGATACAAATCCTTACAATAGCACGATGATTATAGTCACGATTGCTTGCTAAATTCACGTTTCCGACGATTGTTTCTTGCTCAACACTGAGAATTGGCCCATATTTATTTTACATGGAGAAATTTATTACTCAATTCAACACAACAGAAAAAAATGATAGGTCACCGTACTTGTTTTCGAGAAAATGACGATTCACCTCTATGGCGAGGTCCAGCCGCAAAGAAAAAACCGCCATTTTTTAATGCGCACGCGCTAATCACGCGTGAAATTATGCGCAGTAGGGATGCGCAATGCAATACTGGGGAATGACCTTAAGCCCACATGATGAGCTTCACCTTTGTGGCTCGTGACGTCAGCGAGCGCGTGAGCTATAAGAGACACAGCCTAATAACATAAAATGATTTGACTGGTCGGGTTCATGTCGCTGATGAAGATATGTCTACTTTCATCAGTTGTAAGAATAGTGTGTTAGCAGCAGTAGTGGTATTGTATCTGTTAGTTGTATTATTGTTATTATTATTATTTTTTTGGCCCTATTAGTAATATCGTTGGTTTTTAGAATTAACTCCTGTAAAAAAAGTTTGTTATATTGTTGATTGGTATTTTAATTTGTAATTTATAATTAGTGATAGATAGTGATGTAAGTAACTTTAGTTTTTTTTGTAAAACTGTACATAAAATGTAGTATCGCAATAAAAAAAAAAAAAGTTCCTGTCCGACAGCACAGAGGCCAATGCATCACTTGTCTTCATGATCAAGATGATGGCGAGAGTCTTTGTTCAGATGTTTTCTTTACTTATTTTGTTTCAAGCTGGAGACGTAACTCTCTCTGCGACTGTCAACGGACAGTGCGAATTGTGCAATCTAAACAACCAGCTGCTGGAGGAGGTAAACGATTTGAAGAAAGAACAAAGCGCAATAAAGGGTCTAATAGGACAGATCATAAGGCCAGGTGATGCGTGACCCAAGCTAAGTGAGGCTAACATCATAGAAGCAAACAAACAGACAAAGAAACAAACGAACGAACGACCTGCCAACGACAAAAAAGAAAAATATTTCTACTGCTACGCCGAAATTGTGCAAGGTGATAAAGTTATAGTCCAATGTTCAACCTAATACCAATTACGTCTCGTGGTTTTACAAAGTTTGCGGGATAGAATTTTGTTTCTGGCTTTCACGTGATATTAGCATTGTAATGCAGCAAGAGCAAGATTAATTACAAATTTATTTAGAAACGAAGCCACATCAGCCCTAGCCTGTTTTCAGGCAAATCCTCTATCTTAGTCGAATTGGACTAACAACAAACTTAACCCACATATGACACCGGGTCAGAATGGAAACCGGGCCATACTGGTCAGTGGTGAAAGGTGAGCACTCACTTCCACCGCTCCGGTCCCTGCTCCAGTTTTCTCCGCAAACCACAGAAGCGCGGTCAAAGTACGTGAATCTTAGCTGATGATACTCCGGTACAGCTGTTTCAGTTGCCAGGCAAGCACTGCATGATTTAAACGAAATTCTGTCGTAGCTTTGCATGGCTAAGTAGATAGGTCCGTAATGTTGTGGTGAGAATTAAACCAAACGCGAGAGGTGCAAATTACAGAACCGAAATGAAGATACGTAGATATCGATCAGCTGACTGGTACTTGAAACTGAACATCTGGTTAACGGAATGACAGTTTTTGGAAGTAGAAAGAAAACAGTTGCATCTCATTATTTTTCTTAAGCTTGCAAGTTCGACTTTGAAGATGGAATCGATGACTGGAAGAGGATTGGTACAGCGTTTAATAACCAGCCGACCTATGGTGATAACCCTACAGCTAGGAACAAAGGACAACCTGCGAGTCAACAAGGGGACTGGTGGATTGGAGGTTATGAAAACCCACCCTCCAAATCAGCTCCCGCCGGGACAATTCACGGACCATTACATCTCGTTCCTGATTGGTGGAGGCTGTGACATAAACACAATTCGTGCAGAACTGATCATCGACGACAAGGTATATATGCAGTATGTTTCTACTTTAAATCTGTGTGCATAATGGTATCTTTCATTACAATCAGCTACTTCATCGTCATTGACCAGACGCTGTTCACGTGGTACAATCTCGCGCTGGCACTATTTAAACCCTTACCGTGCCCTCTTGTCAAAATTAAATAATATTTAGCTCGCTTTACGAAAAGAATTTTTTTTTGATCATGACGCCGTCCGATTGTTTCTCAGAAACTTGAAAACAACGTAAATTCAAGGGAAGTGTATCACAAATGTGCTACAATATAAAAAGTTGCTAATTTTGCAATGTTGTTCAAGTAAACAAAAAAATCAAAAAATAAAAACGAAACAGAGGATTTCTGTCAAGAAAGTCCAAATTTGGCTTTACCCGTCCACTCAACTGGTTAAAATTTGAAATAAAGGTAGTCTTAAAGAGGGGTCTTCGAATTCTATTCTATTTCGCTTGGCTTAGCCGAATAGAAAAACAGTTCTATTATAATTAGAGGAGACAAGTGATACAACAAATAGTGGAGGGAGCCGCCAGCAATGATCGAGTTTATTTACAAGAATCTGAGACATGCCGCTGAATACAGGTTACAAGCAAAAAAATATAAGAAAATGTCACACGCTATTTTAAGCAACGATATAAACAATAAGGAAAAAACAGCCTCGAGTAAAGTGGTCGGCGTCAAGTGGTGTGATATTCACAAGGAGTGGTATATAAAGGCCTGATTTTATCCCAATGGGAACTAATACAAAGCAACCTAATTAAACACCTAAACGAAATACATATATTTAGCCAAGCCTGTGAACGTCTTTATCAGATACAAGTTTTGATAGACACTTTCACAGACCATTTCGAGCTTGCACAATTTGCACTAGGTGCTAAGGGATAGCTCCTTAAATATCACTTTCACGCACTCATCCTCATCGGGTCCATGAGGACTCTTGAGGCCGGGTAAATATCACGTACGTATGTATTTTTGAACGAGCAAAGCCTGAAATTTACAGTGTATTAAATCAGCTGCCTCTTTCAGGTTATCTACAAAGACACTGGTAGATGCAGTGAGACCATGACGAGTAAGACCTGGGATGTCGGGACTTTTATTGATCAACGCGCATACGTACGACTGGTTGACTCCAGTTCTGGTGGATGGGGTCACATCAACTTTGATGATTTGAGAGGCGGCATTAGCTGTGAATAAAACTGAAACAAAAGTTTTGCTTGGTTCCAAAGTCCAATACCATAATTAAACAATGGGAAGAAAATGGAAAGAACGATGCGTAGTTAAATCCGTTAGATTTAAAGGGAATCAGTTCTAAAGTCATTCAACGTTCTTTTAAGATATATAGTATTTGTGAGCTGTTTAAAGAGTGGGAAATAAATTTTATGACTTTGACGCTATTTTATGACTGCCCTAAATTACTTCTTTATAGCTTTATAAGTGTCCGGCAAGAAAGCGCCCAAGCTTTTTCGCGGCTGAATATGAAGGAAGAGAACCTCATGGACGAACATAGCCGAAGAAATTTCGATGGGCTAGAAAATGGCAAGGAAAAACAAATAAGCTGGACGGATTAGGCGAAGAACTAAATAATGTAAGGCTTACTCCAGTCTTGCCTGATCATAATAGGACCACTCATTAAAAACAAACAAACAAGCACACAAACAAACAAAACACAAGAATAATGATAATGATTAATCGAGATAGCTGTTGATCGAATTTCAACTGCCGAAATTTTAGCACTTAAACGTACGTTCAAACTAGTGAGCACCCTTACCACTCCTTTGGGGTTTCATTGACAATTCATCAACATAAATAAATGGCCTTCAGCCTCAACGGTACAGCATACAGATTGTTTTCTGGTTATGACGTCATACATGCATTACGCCACATGACCTCTTACGCCCGATATATCTTGGATTTCGTTATTTTCTTAGAAAAGAGGATTGATTTGTTTCTCAAAATGCGGGAAATCTCTCCAAAAATGAGTTTATTACTACTTAAATTCTTAGTGAGGCCACAGCCGAACCGAGTTACCAAAAAAGCTATAACCCAGAAAGTCTTCGTGAACAGAGTTAAGTCTTTATTTATTTATTTACTTCGTCACTCGAGATAACAAGACTATTAAATATACGTATAGGAGGGGGGTGGGTGTGTACTGTTTCGGAATGACTTCAATACAGTGGAAGCTGACCGGACTGATTCTCGTACGCTGAGAACTCTACTTACAGCTTCAGTTTGCAAAAACCCCTTTAGAACTTCCATACAGATTCTGTATTTTACTCATTATCGTAAGCGGCCGTGGACAGTTTGATTACGATTTAGACTTCCCTTTGTTTTGTTTTGTTTTGTTTTGTTTTTGGTTTTATTTTTGGTTTTTTTCAACTCCTGTGAGAGGATACTGAAAAGGAAATTCCGTCAGACACCTCATGGCCCCTGTACTAACTTAACTATGGCAACCTCTAGTGGACGCTTATGTGAACCATTCTCGTAAGCAGCCAGCTCCAGTTACGGACACTTTTTTGCGTCCTGAGGGCATCCGCTTATAAGAACCTCACACTATATAGCTGAAACCTTAGCTTTAACATCCTCCCTCCCAAAGTAACAAAATTGATTTTTCTTCCTTTTCATCCTTCCTTCCGGCTTACAAAGATGAAGATATTAGATGTAGGAAACAGTCCGAGAGGAAACTGCACCTCCGTATCTATATAGAAAGAGGAACCCATAGGAACTAAATCGTTCATTGAAGATTATTTTATGTATTCACTGAGTCTTCAAGATCAACACCAACTTGCAAAATTGTTTCCACGTATACTGGAATAGCCTGCAATTTTGGAATCAAGTGAAGTGTATTTCCGCTTAGAAGATTTGAGTCGAGTATTTGAACCGGAAATCGTGAAATGCTTTGGCCCACCTAAAAATTATATAAAGGTACAAATGGTGTGTATAAGAGAAAAACGTTCCAAAGGCGATATAATATGAGACACTGAACTGTCATGAGTCCACACATGCTTTAAAAATATCATGGTCTACAATGTATCTTTTTGGTTTGAATTTCGCTTGAAGGGCTGCTTCCCGAAACAGGAAGGAAATGGGATGTGTCAGCCGCGAGCTACGTAACGAGCAGAAAAAACTAAAAAGTAGTAACATACAATGATTGGATTGGTTTTATATGCCACTGACGGTAGCATATGTAGTTTAGCTTTTCACAATTTTTTTGTCGTTAGATTATTAAGCAAAGCCTGATTTCTTTCTCAGGATGTAAAGCACTTTTATTTTGTTACAACAGATCAGCCGATAATGGCATACACCTTTTTGACTTTTTTTGTCATGGTTTTTGTTGTATTTGTTGTTGTTGTTTTGCAACAACCTCTTTTTTATTGTGAATACTAAGCCTCAGCCTGAGAGTTAATCGCTTTTGACAGATTACGAAAGGACACGGTGAACTCTGATAAAATGTACAACTTGAATTTATTAACAAAATGCTTTTAGAGCCCATATGTGAACATAAAGAATGCAAGCATGGTTAACCCCCCGTAGGGTACTTCCTTATATATGGGCTATATAGGTATGTGCGGCCCCAAAGGGTATGGGTTTTGCACTCTAGCTTTCATATGCGTATGTTTTTAAGAAGAAGCTACTTTTTCATCATTATCGAAAAGAAAATCACCAAAAGCCCTTCACAAATTATGTTTACGGTAATTTAACATTCGTCTGAACTAGGGAACTAATTATAACACAGGTCTGAAACAGGGTTTTGATTTAACAGTCAGGTCATGAATAGGGTTTCCAATTTCTGGTCAGGTCATAAATAGGGTAGGGAATATCGCAGATTTTGGTCATAAATAAGGTAAGGGTTTTGGGAAGCGGGCGGTACACCCCCACCCAATTTTTCTGAGAATGACTCCCCCCGCCCTCCCCCCCGCCCTCCCCCCTCCCCTCGGGGGGGTTAACCGTAGAACCGGCTTCGGTTGTATCGTTGTCGGTATTCTATTTGAGTTTATAACAAAAATGCTAAAAGCAGGAAAAGAAGATAGGAAGTCCGTGTTGGGAAGGAAAGACAGTGTTCTGCTAAAATCTCGTGTATCGTATCATTTGCAATAAACGGTCACGCCACTGCGAACATTTTAACCGGAAATCCGTTTGCTCCTTTGGCCCACTTATTGTAGAAACTTTTGCAACTCAGGAACTTATAAACACTGTTTAAACGAAGAAGGTTTTCTAAAGGTGGTATGTGGAACTTGCACCTCGTATAATGCCCAAAAATAGAAGATACGAGAAATATACAAAGCAACCACTTTTAGCGCACAAAAGCTTATCAGTTCATGGTTTATCATTTTGGTTTGCTGCTTGCAGAAACAGGAAAGAAACAAGAGAGATCAGTCGGCACGCGAGCTATGAAACAGGCAAAAAAAAAAAAAATAAATGACGTAAAATAACTCAATAAGAGTTGTCTTTTATGGCGCGTTTTCAGGGTCAAAATTAAAAACTAACTTTTCCACCTTTCCTTACCTGCTAAGTAAAATGTCTGTCATTTCCTGTCTTTGAAATTAGACAGTACGCATCTCTTTTAACCTCCGAAACAATACATTCCGCGTTTCCTGAATACTAAAATCATAACATCCGGCACATTTTGACCTTTGAGCAAAATTCTCCGCGTTTCCTGACTTCTCTCGAATTTTAAGTCCGGCATGTTCTGACTTTCAATGTAATTAGTTACCAAATGTCGTAATACTTAGTTTAAATATCTCAACGTAACATCCCATACTGACACCTGACAAGACTTCAACAGGACACAGTTAGTGAAGATGTGGCTGATTATGTTCTGTTCCGACTGGAACAAATTTCTCGCCATTTGGTTCGACTTGCTGACAACATGCAGGTGTTTGATACAGTTCGACCCTCACTCGCCACTGTGACGCGAATGTTGTCGGAGGTAGAGCGGAATTGGTATTATTCCTCCCCAGCAGTAGCAAACCAGCCTAGAACGGTTGGGCGTCCTAGGTTTGAGATTCCACGGTAGCAGCTACAATATCTTGCCGATTATGAAATCAACTTACCCGACATGTCCAGAGCCCTTGGTGTGAGTGAGAGTACCATAAAAAGACGTATGCGGGAGTACAATATCTCCATTACCGACAGGACGACAACCATTAGTGATGATGACCTTGATAACATTGTAAGATCCTTTCATAGGGATTTTCCAAATGCGGGATGTCGGAGGATCCAATCGCAGCTAGTGTTGCGCAATATAAATGTGCCCCAGCTGAGACCCGAGAATGCATGCAAAGAACGGATCCGGAGGGACTTGCAGTGAGATGGCTATTTCTTACACCAAGAGCTGTGTACTGTGTTAGTGGGCCACTTGCACTATGGCACATAGACGGGAATCATAAATTGATCAGGTGAACCTTATTCGTAATTGATTATAAATAAAATTTATTCAGATTTATTGCGCCTAGTTTCTAATACAGGTGGTTGTTGGTTAGTCTCCTTTCCAGCCGGTTTTTTTTTTGTTTTTTTTTTTGGGGGGGGGGGGGTGTGGGAGGTATGTCACGCAACGCTCTCTCCAAAGAAGCGTTGCGTGACACCCAAAAAACGGATACGAAGGAGACTAGTTGTTGGTAGTGAGGATAGAGTCCATGAAAGGACAGCAAAGTATGGACTCCTGTATTTTTAAGTTTCAGATGGAAGATTGTAGTGCATGGTGGAGTTGATGGATACACAAGATTTCCTGTATATCTTAGGGCTGGAACAAAGAATACCGCAGCTACTGTTCTTGGCCTTTTCCAACAAGCAGTGGCAGAATATGGACTCTCCTCAAGGAATTTTTAGTAAACCCTTGTTAAAATAAAGTTTACAGTAGCCTCCAACAAAATCACTTTTCAGTCATCAAAATGCTTCTCAAGACAAATAGATTTTCAAATTTTCCACGGTCTTCACCCCATGTGTCGTACACGCAACATATGAAAGTTGCAAGCGATGTTTCCGTTTCAGCCCTTTTTTTATCAAGATAGGCTAAATTAAGGTAAGAAATCACTCCAGCTATTTCGTCAAATATATATTCCACTAGTTTTTTAGTTATTCTCGATGCTGATTTATTATCTGATATTTCGTTGCGTGCGTTGTCTCTAGTCGCCAACCGCGAGTCAACAAGGGGACTGGTGGATTGGAGGATACGACAACAGACCCCCCAAACTAGCTCCCGCCGGAAAAATTCAAAGACACGGACCCCAAGGAACTCTTGCTTCCCCGCGCTTCGCCATCACGGCTAAATATATCTTTTACCTGATTAGCGGAGGGTGCGATATAAAGACAGTTCGTGCAGAGTTGATTGCCGACAAAAAGGTAGGCAGTATATTTAAGTAATAAACCACTCTTTCTATGGGTTTACGGGCGCAATAAGCGAAGCGGGATTTTGGGAGAACACGAGAAAAGCTTGTAAATCACGAGCCGTTAGGCTTGAACGGGATTCGTATCTTTCTCTGCATTTCAAATATATGTTCTTTCATATACTCACTTGTATCTACACCATCTACGGGTATATTACGAACTCACAATGTGACCAGCTCCCAGTTGGCTTGACAGCTCAGTTGGTAGAGCACTGTACCGGTATCGCAGAGGTTATGGGTTCGAATCCCGTTCAAGCCTGAATTTTTTCAGGCTTAATTTCACGACTGCTTAAGTTGTGTGTATAACAGCGATGATCAATATTGTTTCCATATCTTTCTCCGCAGTTCAAATATGATCTTTCATATATTCACTTGTACAATCTGTAGTCTTGATGATGGAGACGGATAAACAGTTGCTTCCTTTGACTTAAACAAGGCATGTACACTACTTCGAAACTTCCCATTAACCCTTCGTCGTTTGCCACAACTTTCCGGAATGTAGACAAATTTGGAGGTGATCATTCGAAAAAACCCCGCTTTCCTGTCATTCGACATTCAGCTCTTAAAGTGAACAACACCCGACGAGATTGCCCGCCTTGTTATAACCCCGCTTCGTTTAGATGTAACTGAAATGTCCGCCGGATTGAAGCATTAAATAAAACAGTTATTCAATTAGCCCTGTCCAGCTAGAAGGGATGCGAATTTGTATTGGTGCTTGTCATATGCTATCAAATAGACTGCAACTATCACGAGATACCGATCATTTAGTGGTAATTCAGGGTGTGTCTAAAAGTGTAAAGTAAATGACTTCCCGCCGGTCATCATTGCTGTTACTACTACCCGAGTGGTGGTAAGCTGTATTGCACAGCTCAGCAAACTATCTCGGGGCTGCAAATCGCCGCAAATGTTGATAAATTCATAATTTACACTGCAAAACCACTCGGCAATGTAAAGTTTATTCTTTTTAAGAAAATTAATTTGTTCTGTCAGACGCCAGGCTTCAGATGATTCATGATCATTCGGGGAGCTGCACTGGGGAGGCAAAGGAACGTCAAAAAACGTGAACGACGCAGCAAAACTTAGCAATGAGGGTAAAGTTTTATTCTTTTGAACTCGGTTTATTTCAAGGATGTAAAGTTTCTTTATTTACAAATTAAGCAGTTCCGTTGGTCGGTAAGCTTTGACTTATTTATGAGAAAAGTAGCAAACTTCGCTGCAATGTATTTTAGACTTACCAAAAGTCATATTTACCAAGATTCATTTACTAAGACACCACGCCGGAGAAATTAGAAAAAGGTGTTTTCACTCTGAAAACGAATCAACTGTTTTCCGTCCGCAGTACACCGAAGAAATTTGAAAACGTAACAATCACCGAACATTTTGGATTTTGTCTGAGGAAAACTCAGACAGGGAAATCTCAAGATTAGCGTGATGTCATGGTTTTCGAAAAGCTTCGTTTTCAAAATGTTTTCCGTTTACACTAAAACGCAAAGCCGTCGCTCTCAAATTCCTCCGTTAGAAGAATGTTTTTGAAAAGCTCCGATTTCGTTATGGATGAGTGTGGACGGTACGTAGGCGTAACCGTAGAAATAAAGCTGCGTTTTCAAATTTCTTCGGCGTAGTGTGGACAGGGCCTCAAAAAAAGTTTGCTTCATTTGTCAGTTGTTATTGACAACAAAGAACGAAATCCAAACCACTTGAAACAAGGACACCCAACAAGAAAATTTGTCAGAATTCACGGCCAGGACATAAAGCACGAATAGGTATTTCTAAAAACTATTTCTAGTAGCTGGCAAATTTATAATTGTTCCTTTTTTCGCAGTAAAAATGTCTGAGTGTGTTCTTTCCATAATTTTTTTCTTCAGGGCGATATCAACCCCTTTAGTAGGCGGAGGTGCTCGGCGAGGTGAGGGATTCAGATAGTCAAACATGTTTCAACCAGCCATCAAGTACAGCCTACGGGAGATATTCACTTTCCATCAAGTTAAGTTCGAGGGTGAGTGTCCTTGCATTGTAGCTGGGGAAGGGATGTTTCAAGCTAAGAAAGAGACCCGTTGCATGTAAATAATGATAATAAATAAATAATGTAAATAGTTTCTCTATGAACGAAAATAGTTTTAGTTTTGATCACACGTAATGTCGCCTTTCAAGACGTCGAAGTTGATGTGACCCCATGAGGCCGAGCTGACGTCAATCAGTCTTACGCGTGCGCGTTGACCAATAAAGGCATCGACATCCCAAGTCTTACGAGTCATTGTCTCATTGCAACTGCCGGTCTCGCTTCTGACAGCCTGCAAAAATAGCAGATATATATGGTTAGGCCCTCATTCAAAACATATACACGCAGCTGAGCGAGACCTTAAATAAATCGCGAGAAAAAAAAAATGGCCGCGTGAAATCCTGGGTGCGAGACACGCGTGCTTCTCGCGGTTTTCTTTCGCGTCACGCACGACGGGCCAAGCGAAAGAGAAACTGCTCGTAGTGTAAATTGACGTGGTGATGGCGGAGGCGCAATGGCCTCATGGTTAATGCGCTCGCCTGCGCCGGATCGAGCAGTCCCGGTTCGACCCCTGGCCAGGGATATTGTGCTGTGTTCTTAGCCAAGAAACTTTTCTCTCACAATGCCTCTCACCATCCGCCAAACTTAGTGCTGGGAGTAACCCTGCAATGGACTAGCATCCCATCCTGGGGGTGGAGGGAATAGAAATACTCCTATTCTCCTCATGCGGCAGAAACCGAGATAAGCTCCGGCCTGATACGCCACTTGCCTCGTATACAGACTTACCTCAACGCGGTGGTCAGGTTTACGCGTTTTAATAGGGGACTTAGGATTTGAGCACGAGATCGAGTACGACGATAACGACTTTTCAATTCAAGTTTTCAGGCTTCGCATCATCACATCACATAGCCATCTCATCTCATGCGCTACCCTCTCTTCCCAAAACCACCATGAAGAGCGAAAGCTCTGGAAAGGTCAATGGTTTTAAATTCAAAAATCGTAGTCGTACTCAATCTTGTACTCGTAATACTCAGTAACTACATAGTACTGATTCACAAACTCACTTGGATTAGGTCGTTATGACCGAGGGAGGGAGAGCGCTACAAAAGACAACCCCTGGCCAGCTATAGAGGGCAAATAGATCGACCCACCACGTACAAAGCAAGACGACAAAACATAGAAAAAAAGCAACAACAACAACCCATGCTCAGACATAATTCTACATAGCATATCAGGTAACTATAGCAATAATACAACGTATTATTATAATAACTCGAGTGATTATAGAAAATTTCGCGCTCTCATTGGTCGAGAATGGTGTCATATTTCGCTATATTCACCTCCGACTAATTTTCAAAATGGCCGCCTCGCGCTTTTTCGATGTCTCTGAAGAAGAAATGAATATACGGAAAGAAAATGCTATTCCGAGAAACACAAAACGTACAACAAAGTTCGGAGTAACACTTTTCAAAGGTAAGGTGTGAAAATTATGCGAAATATTACAAAGAAATCATTTGAATTCCCGTGAAAATATCGCTTATGTCGATACGCAAGAGTACATCAAAGCAACTATTAAATTTTCGCAACGCTTTATCTATATACTTTATTTATCTAACAGAACGGTTTCAAAAACAAACCGAATTTACCACTGACTTTGAGACAATTTTAGCTTCCTTTTCGGCTTTTTCCTAGGGGCAGAACGTTTTAAAACGCGCGAAAAACACTTGCCGTTTTTGAACATGTTATGTATTAAGCCATGTGATCTATACGCGTAGTTGTTCTTTGACATGTGGACAAAGAAAATTCAACAGTTTTTGGTCAATCCTTTGTTTAGTTATTTCTATAATCACCTGAGTAATTATACTAAAACAATTATCCGCCTCATGCTCGTGAATATTCAGCAATATTAATAGATTCACTGCGCCGTCGGCCTTTAACTGTTAATTTTAATTATTAAAATAACACACTTAAGAGTGCTTACAACTCAAAACAACTCGGTGGCTCCCATTTTTTAAAATCGAATTGTGATTAGGCTTGTCCCGATTGTGCTCGTAAAATGCAGTAAAATTTCTCACTGGAATGCTAAAAAGTTGTTTAAAAATTGCTAAAAATTCAAAGAGTTGCTACCTAAATTTCAAACGTTGCTACCTAAATTTCTTGATATATTTATAGAAAGCTCAATTAGAAGCTTCATTTTGCGGTCGGGAAAGAAAAGCTTGCAACTTGGCTTTAAAGAGTTGCTTGCAAATATGGGCAAAATTTAAGAACATTCTTGAGTCTAACGGAACAAAACACATGGTTCATTTGACGTCTTGCCTAAACCTATGTTTTGCTTAAAAGTTGCTCAGAAAGGCAAAATTTGCTCGAAGTTGCTAGAACCGCAAAAAGTTGCTCCAAACGCCAAAAGTTGCTCAAAAGATGCCAAACACAATCGAAACAAGCCTAAATGTGATAAGCATGTCAAGATAAATTTTTCATTAGGAGAGTTTTAATTAATAACATGCCTACCTGATTGTTAATGACTAACTCTGCACGAATAGTGTGTAGATCACAGCCAGCGCCAGTAAGAAACGAAACTTCTTCTCCCGTGGTATTAAAGAATGGGGAGGTAAGAGTACCCTGGAGCCCGTCTCCTTGAATTTCCCCGGCCGGTGTTTCTTTAGAGGGTCACATTTCAAACCCTCCGATCCACCAGACCCCTTGTTGATTGACAGGTTGTCGACGTCCTCTGTTCCGAGCTGTAGGGTTATCACCATAGGTCGGCTGGCTGTTAAACGCTGTACCAGTCTTATTCCAGTCATGGATTCCATCTTCGAAATCGAACCTACATGCTTTGAAAAGGCAAAGTATAGAAAAGGATATTGTTAGCACAGTCAGGTTTAGCTCCCTGTTTAGCTAAAGGTTAGGTGAACTCTTGCTCCGGTGTGGTAAAAACCGTTATTAAGGATTTTAAGCAAACCACAACGGCTGACAGCCGCAACGGGAAAATACGCTCACTCAATAGTACAATAGCTTATGCACCCTTGAGGGTTAGAGCTCATCACAAGATTGGCAACACTACATCGTTTTCGAAAACCTTGATATTCGTACCTTCACAGTGAGTCCCACCAAACCCCGGTCTGCAAACACAGTGGCATGTGTTTCTTTCAAAGTCTTTAGGAACACATGCGCTGTTGCCTTTACACGGGTTGTCTTAGATAGATAGATAGATAGATAGATAGATAGATAGATAGATAGATAGATAGATAGATAGATAGATAGATAGATAGATAGATGGAAACTTTATTAAGAATGTCATCAACCACCTAGCTGGGGAAAAACTCCCCTACTAATACGGGGACATAACAAAAACGAGTTAAATTAGAAAAAAAAAAAAAAAACCTATAGCTATTTACGTTGACTTGGCATGGATGCTGAAAATAAACAAAAAATATTAAGAGCACAGCAATTCTGTTGATAATTTTAAAAGCCTTATTCCATGAGCTTCCGTAGATAGCCTCAGAGTACACGTATTCGTACGCCGAGGTATGCAATATAAAAACGCGATCTAACTAGAACAAGTGTATGTGTGCACCGAACTTATAATTAATAGCCACTCAAGTCAGTCGAAGACAGATGAACAGAACACATATAATGACTGGTCGTCGAGTTTGCAAATTAAAGTTCAGTGACGTGAAAACATTAATGTTAAATTATCACATGGCAAGAGCTTGCAACCCTATTAAGCGTACTGCATTACCCATTAGATCCATAGCCTTTGAGTGGATCTTAGTAGGTGAGGATCGTGGACGGAGAATACCACCTCACCAAAAAGATCTCGGGCAATATTCTTCCCTCACAGCACTCCCGTTAGGTGAATAAAAATGTACAAAATTTTACTAAGAATAATTTAGTCTATCTCTCCTTCCATTTACCCTTGACTTAAAATACTTTGTGATTTATTGCACATCCAGCAAACGCAAATTCGTTAATTAAAACCGAACTGTGTCCAAAATTTGGTTCTGTTGCCATTTTTAGCTCCGTAAATAAACCTGATAAACTATATGTTTCCACAAAATTCTTTGATTCAGGGCTTGATTTGATTTGGTCGTCAGAGACTCGAGAAACTGATGTGGACATTGAAGGGAGACGAGGAGGACCAGCACAAATATCTGTAACGGACTTCTCGTCAGGTCTATATTTTTCACTGATCGATATCGCCAAAAATATTTTAAGGCACGTTTAAGACATGTGCAGCAGAATTATAAAGTGAGCTGGGCAACACAGTGTTTATATTTTCTTTCATTCACTCAACAGCGGCAATGCGAATAATATCGATTTACCTTAGAGAGAATGGCGAATGTAACACCTTCTTTTTCGTGAAAATTTGTATTTTCTTTGATCATAGAGATGTCGTGTTTGTTCAACTCACATGCCCCTCTACCATCATTCTTGGAAGACAGCTTGAAGTTTGTAGAAGTGCACCACGCTGTTCTCATACATGAATGACTGCACGATAACAAACTGGGTGACTCAAAGCTTTCAACAACGTGGCCGTTAAGTCGTTTATTTTCGTTAGTCGCAAAAAAAACCCGAACGAGAGGATGTGCGGTCTTTTTGGTCATGGAAGACGTCGGTTTTCTTCATCGCTTGAAAAAAGGTAAACAAAAGAACGTATTTATCCTTCATCGCAAACAAATGATAATGTGAAATGAGAGGTTTAATCAGTTTTTCGCCTTGGTTGAACGGTTTTTCGTAGCCGCTGCGATTGGTCATCTCCGATTGGGCTGTTGTCCAGAAGTGGGTTTCTCTCCTGTATTCCTCGTAATCTCACGGCAGCTGGTTTTCACGGCATCTGGTCTATTTTGCCGAAATCCCAGTTAGAAGGGCTGATGTCACAGTATGATAAAGGGTTATTATGGCGTACATATATCTGGCACCAAAAGGCTCTGGAGTCACACTATGAGATACTGAAACTTTCTGTTACTCTGGGTATCTCTATGATATGCAAGAATATTTAAATTTCTCCATTTTCATGATGTGTTATTTGAAAGCTACTTTACAGTTTATACGTTGTCGTTTTCGCGTCCTCTCACAGTTTGGGAACAAATCATAAATATCAAATAGCTTTTGTTCTCCTGTCATGTTAATATCTAGAAATAGCAGCCACTCTTCTGCAAGTCCCGCTGTTAATGATTTATGTCATAATAAAACTGATGTTTAATCGCTGATCAAAATTGCTTCCTGAGAAGATTTGTTTTATGATAAATAAATTTCCAGCCTCTTAGCATAAACAAAAAAGCAAATCACCATATTTTCATCATGCCAAAAATATTGCGACTGCAGCCAATACGATCGAAAAGACTAAACGGGTCTTATTTAAACTGGCACATCGAACTCAATCCAACTCAATGAAATAATGCAAAACATCAGTGCAGTCACTGGTCAAGTAATATTAATTTTAGCATTGGTTCATTATTGATAAGTGTGTCTAAATAGGCCATTTCAGAATTTCCTTTAGCCACTTTCTCAAAGCGAGTCTTGGTGCCCATCCTTTCAAATGAAACTGAGATTTCATTCCCAGGCGAATTAAACTCATTTTCACATGAATGGTTATAGCCCAGGCCTCGCTTCGATAGCGACGCGTAGATCAACTCGGAAATGGGCTATTAAAAATTTCCTCCTGTGCTAGATGTGAATTTCTTTTTTTTCTTGCGTTTTGGTTTTTATTTGGTATTAAGAAAGACATATAGGGGCTACCAGGCGAAAAATTTAAGCCGGTTATGAACTTGACATATTCCAAATGCATTCTCGGTATTAGACTGGAACTAGTTTGCAATTGAGGCTCGTGCGGGTGAATGTATCCTTAAAACGAGGCTAATGTCATTTACATTTGAAAGGACTCCCCGCAGTAGCCTCAGTTGCAAGCTAGTTCCAGTCTTTCACCGAGAATACGAATATGGCCTATAAAGTGTTTTCACTCAAGTGGCTAGCAGCCATGCAAATTTATTGGAACTAAAGAAAGTTTTACTTAAGAAATGAGTTCAACTCCTACATGATTGTTTTGGTACACCAATATGGCCGCCGTTACATTGTTTTGGAACACCAATATGGCTGACGGAACGTCATGTGAAAATGCTCTATTGACAAGGAACGTTCACGGCTTTCAAGGAAAATGTTATTCTGATACATTTTGAAAAATTGATAATGAAAAAAAAACCTTGACGTCGCACTTTCTGGAAGTTGAGATCAAATCATCAGTATTTGTTAATTTCAAGCGAGGAACGAGGTTGTAACTTGCCCTGCTTTTACTGAGCAGCTAAACTAATCATGATGTTTGTAATCGCATTAGCTTTTAAAACATAAAATGGCTCAAAAACCTTTGTTCTCTACTATACCATTCATAGCTCGTTCAGATCCTCTCCCATTTGAATTTCGTTTTCTCGGATCCGGACCTTGAGCACGAAACAGAGCGATGTTCGCTGTTTTACAAAGATCAGTTTGTAAATTTGCCAACTATTAACAAAATACTCTTAGACTACATTTTTCGCCCTAAATACCATAATTTTAATCGTTGGTGTTAAGTTACAATATAATTGACTTAACTTTCGCATCACCATTGAATCTAAAAAACGACCATAAATTCGTTCCAAATGCTCCAAGGGCCTCGAAATTCCGCTTACATCACGGACGATAGTTTTTCTTTGGCAGCGGCGGAACTAGGGGAGGGGCCCGGGGGTCTCCCCCGCCCCCATTTTGGGTTATAATAAGACGAAATCACAGAAGGAAGAAAAGCCGGCAGGGCAAGGAAAACAAAACTACCCCCTCCCCGCCATCCCTTCGCTCAAGGTCTGGAGCCGGCACTGTTTGGGTTCCTGTCCTTCATCCGAGGTTTATCTACACTGATATGGACTTAAAGGCCGCTAATTATAGCAAAAATGTTCCAATGAGAGTCATCGGATGAAGCGTTTATAAGCGATGGTCGCGTTATCAATATGTTCAAATTACTCGCACTCGGGGTGAGTGAACGGATATTTGCTCCAACTAACATTATAAGTGTAAAAAATGGGGTTGACAGGCGTACACGCCTATTGTAGTTTGGGACATTTATACATTAACCGTTTTCCTATAATTTACAATCCAGCGGCGGTTCATTACTTCACACGTATTTCCGCTGAAGGGAACTTTATGCTGTTTTAAAATCATGTATAGAGACGCGCTTTTGAGAGCTTGGGCTACCTGTGATTAAAGTAGATTAGATTACAGTCGCCACATTCAATTTTGATAAAGGAAAAACTTCAGTCGTTATGTCCCTTTCAGTCTACACTTCCTAATTCTTCACCCGTCTTCAATTTGTGAATTTGAGTTGTCGACCGTCACAGAATTCAACGGCTAAAATAAATAAATAAATAAATAAATAAATAAATAAATAAATAAATAAATAAATAAATAAATACGATATCTGTTCCCAGTGTTCCAATCAGCCTATCGACAGAACCACAGCACAGAAACTGCATTGCTTAAAGTTATGAGTGACATTCTCCTTAATATGAACAATCAACGTATTACTTTGCTAATTCTGCTCGACTTGAGTGCTGCTTTTGATACAGTTGATAGTGATACCATGCTACGTCGACTTGAGTATTCGTCTGGAATACAGGGAAAAGCTCTCTCCTGGTTTGCGTCCTATTTGTCTGGAAGAAATCAGCGGATAATGATTAACGAGTCACTATCTGACCCTTTTAACTTAGAATGCGGCGTGCCTCAAGGTTCCTGTCTGGGTCCGCTATTGTTCACGTTGTATACGAGTAAGCTTCTTGAGATCATTAAATATCATCTGCCTGTGATTCACTGTTACGTTGATGATTCACAAGTTTACATCTCATTTAGTCCGAACGACAGAGCTGAGCAACTTGCTGTGGTGAGGAATATGGAAGACTGCATCAGAGACATTCGGTTTTGGATGTTGAATAATGATCTTAAATTAATCGACGACAAGACTGAATTCCTCATTGTTGGTACATCACAACAGCTGGAGAAGCTAGACAAAATCAGTATTCGTGTGGGTGACTCAGATATTCATCCCGTGCCGATCGCGAGAAATCTTGGTTCTTGGTTTGATTCTAGGCTGTCCATGGCAACACATATCACAAAAATCTGTGCCTCTTTATTTTACTATATCTATAACATTCGTCGGATCAGAAAGTACCTTTCACAGCAGTCAACTGAGACTCCTGTCCATGCATTCATAACAAGTCGCCTTGACTACTGCAATGGTCTTTTATATGGATTACCTGATTGCTTGTTAAATAAACTGCAACAAGTACAGAATGCCTGCGCCAGATGGATTTTTAAAGACCAGAAATTTTGCCATGTAACGCCTCTTATTTATGAATTACACTGGTTACCGATTAGATACAGAATCGAGTTTAAAAAAACTTTTAATTAAAGATTCTTAATTTTTTAGCGCCTACTTATTTATCGTGTCTCATTTCTCTTAAGCTCCCATCCAAATATAATCTAAGGAATTCTAGCGATAAACGTTTACTCAGTTATCCGCGTTTTAAATCAAAGCTACACTAGGTGACTGTTCTTTTACCTGTGCTGTACCGAAACTTTGGAATGCGCTACCATTTGACATAAGAAGCACCAACACTGTTAGTATTTTTAAAACCAAACTAAAAACTCACCTTTTCCGTCATGCATTTTTGTCATAGTTGTTTTTATTATTGTAAATTTACTTTTAATTGTAATTTAAGCTTTTGAAATCATTGTAATTTTACTTTTAATTGTAAGTTTAGCTTTTTAGCCTTTTTATTCCGTTTTTAAGCTTGTCATGCGCACTTGAACATTTTATGAAATTTGTGCATTATAAATGTTATTATTATTATATCGCAAGAAGGGTCTCTACTGGGTATTAAAAGTATATTTACCTTGAAATGCATGGAAAATGTAACGCTTTATTGTTCGTGAAAGACTGTGTTTTCTTTGACGAGAGAGATGTCGTGCTTGTTTAGCTCACAAGTTCCTTTGCCACTATTCTTGGCAGACATTTTGAAGTTTGTTGAAGTGCACCACTCGTTTCTCATACATGAATGATTACAGGATAACAAACTGGCTGACTCGAACCATTTCGCAACGTATCCCTTCAGTCGCTTATTTCGCTTTGTCATGCTGTATACTGAACGAGAAGATGTGGGTCTCTCTCTGTCGGCGAAAACTTCGGTATTTAACATCCAGTGAAAAAAAAAATGATGAACAAAACTTGTTTTCTTTCCATTTAGAGCATTCGCCCGTAGATGATGATGAAAATCTTGGATGTGCGCATGTAATAAAAAAATGGAAATCTGTTGTTGGCATATTAATAACAAACAATATCAGTGAGACACACGATTTGCAGTTTATGAAATCCAAAATGTCGTTAACCGCTTAAAAACTCTTTCAGTCTGACAGATTTCACGAACAGGTGACGTGAAAGAATTCAGGTTCAGACTGAATGATAACATATTGTTTCGATGATCACAGTTCTTTCTCCTGGTTGAAAGCAGTCTAAATATTATTAAGAAAGAGTAGGCATGTTTGCCAAATAATCAAATTCTACTAATAGGATTTGCGATCTGCTAGTTCATTAGATTTGCCATTCCAGGCTTGCCTCGGTTACACATAAAGTCCTGCTGGGAAATCAGGCTGAAATGAAAATCTGTTACATTTGCATGAGAATGCAAATGATAATAGAGGCTTACTTTCAGATGAAAAGTTTCACATCCGAAACACAATTAAAACGTACCAGGAAATGGTCTTCTGAGTAGCTATCGACGTTTATTCAAGTAATAATAATTTTTTAAGAGAAAAGGCGGAAGTTCATAATAAACTTCTCATAGACGTTAATGCGTTTGGGTTATTTATCTGGTCTCCTCTTATTAATACACTTAACCGCCGTCGAGAGCATCTCCGAAAGTTCAATTTTAGGAGTTGAATTTTAAAACAAACGAGTAAACGCTATCTAAATATTTAGCCAAGATAGATAAGGTAAATTAGACCTTAAGATTTGTTAAACCTTAATGAGTGGTACATTGCTTTTGGACTTGAAGCATTGCAATACTGTACACCTTTAATGCGTTTATTTCGATAATTTCAGTCCCTAACGGCAGTACTTATGGCTGGTTTTTTAGCGTTTTCGTTGACGGTATTAGCATGAAAATATTATCCTTCACCTTTTTGCGACCCTTTTCGGGTTCTCGGTCGTATGTGCATCGTAAGAGTAAATGATTGTGAATACTTCTAGTTTATTTACAACTGATTTGATGGTTTTAAGAATCAGTTGAGGTCTGTATCATTCTTTTAGCTCATTTTTTGACGGGGCTCTATCAAAGTCGCCTGTTCCCAAGGCTAAGCCATGGCAGTATTTGCTCAAGTTTTGGCGGTATTGTTGTTGGTACTATTTTGGCGCCATTATTGCCGCTTTTTCGTGTTTTAACGATGCTGCAGCGTACCGCATCCGTCAAGCCTCCAGGCTCCCTAAGGTGGATACTGATCTGAATGTATTAAGATGAAGTAAAAATATTAAAATGAACCGAACCACAGCTAGTAATAGCAAGAATGCAAACTAATGTAGCAGTGCGTCAAGAAGTACAAACAGTTTATGGTATCTGACTAGCTTTCCTGCCGACCACTGAGAACACGGTCTAGGCATAAAGAGCTAACCCGTGTGGCAGCAATAAACTAGATTTACACTAGAAGAAGTGCTCAGTCGTACCAACTTTATATAACGTCTTCTGTTCCCCGAAAGTAACGGCCTTACGAAAGTAACGACCCCCCGAAAGTAACGAGCCGAAAGTAAATTCCGAAAGTAAGGAGGGTCGTTTACTTTCCGAAGTTTAAGGTAGCATCTCATCCAGGGGAGGAATAGAAGTACTCCTAGTCACTTCATGCTTATGAAACCAGAGATAAGCGTCGGCCTGGTGGGTCACTTGGTTCGTATATAGAGTTTACCTTACCTAAGCTTTAAGAGAGCAAACGTTGTGCCTTTGCACAATCTGGCTTAAAAAACTCTTGGATTGCATGACGCCAAAAATTGGGACAAAATCATTCCTTAAAATTAATTAAGAGTGTTAAACGAAACTTTGTTACATTTGATTAAAACGAAAAATGAAAGCAAACGAGGGTAAAACAGCCAGTCAAAACATGGTTGCCATGGAAACCTCCCGATCTCCTCCTTCAGCCTTTCGATATCGTATCAGCGAGCAAGCTGATACGTTTAATTACATAATTACCTGCTTCAATCATAACAATAAAGCAAGGCTGATAACTACATAGAAAGCTTAACGGGACAACGACATGAACGATCGTCCACCCAATGCACATGGCAATGACCTCAGATGAAACTCAAATCCAAATGTTTGCGAATTAGCCCATGTGACATGCAAAACGCTTGACAATGGACAATAGGCAAAATCCAGAATATCATGTTGTTGCCGCGATGAGGACATTGTGAAATTGGCCAATTCGCAAACATTTGGATTTGAGTTTCATCTGATGTCATTATCATTGCGCAAGTGGTGGACGATCGATCAGCCAGCCGATTGCTTCACTTTCTGCTGCACCGTGCTGACGAGACCCAACAAGGTCGAAACAGCCGTCCATGCTTGCAATTCTTGGCTATTACTTTGGACTCTATCATGTCATTGTACCTTTAAGCTTTCTACGTAGTAATCAGACTTGTTTTATTGCCATGTTTCTATTTATTGGCTGATCAGATCTTTTACAGATCCTGCGTACACCAGCAGCATTTTCGTTTGCGGTCTCTTGCATCATTGTATTCAATCATAACCACGCTTGCAATAGACAAAACAAAGCAACATCCTGAAATTTTGAGAGATAACAGACTAAAATTTATCATAAAGTAAGACGTTTGACAGCGTGTCAACAGCAACGCAGAAAAATACAATATAAGCTTTGAATCGACAAAAACAGCCATAAAACTCCTTAACTAATATATAGATTTAGCCAAGTCTAACATGGCCGGGCTGTTCAAAGCCCGATAAAGGCCCTGTTTACAACAAGTTAACCTGACACGAGCCTGCGATCCAACCTAACTTCGAAAAAACACGTGACCTCGATGAGTTGTAAATTGGAGCCCGTGATATGGTCACGCGATACTGGTCTGCGGATACATTGTTTTGACAGGTGTCACTTGACCATACCAGGGATGTCCAATATCAAAGAAGGACGCTATAAACCAAGGATGCATGTCTCTGTCAACCTAACTATTAGCTAGAGTACGGCCGCCATCTTGCGCGTCTCGATCATCGTCGTCGTGCGTACGCGCCAACAAGCAATACCGCTAGCCACGATAACCATGAGAAAATCAATTCATGGGTTACCTTTTCTTTCCTATATGAGTATGGGGCTCCGTTTGGCGGCCCTTTGGACTTCCGGAGCTCCGCTATCAAGAAAAACACATCTTAATATTATGTCGCACAGACTTTAAGCAAAATCCTTTAAACATCCCGCAACTAATGAAGTGATTTATTTAAGCCACAAAAGAACTCTCAATTCATTTTCAAAGCCATTTTCAGTTTTTCTAAATTGTTTATCAATAGTATTCGCTTAAAGATCGAGTCTAGAAAAAATCTGATATCACTTAAAGGTTTGCAATGATCCGTCCACCGGAGGTACTTGCATATGTTGCGATATATCTCAGGTCTTATTCCCAGCTCATGTCGCCTCTCAAATCGTCAAAGTTAATGTGACCCCAATCGTCTGAGCTGAAGTCAACCAGTTTGACGCGAGCGCGTTGTCCAATGAAAACCGCGACGTCCCAGAACGTGCGAGTCATTCCCTCCGTGCAAAACCTGGATGAAGCTTTTCTGACAACCTGCAAAACGAAGGCAAATATATATATTCCATTGAGGAAAAAACATATGTTGCCCTCTTTTTAGTGGGGCTAGAGCGAGATTACACATCTGGCGAGAAAAAAGGCATGTATTTGAGGAAACCACGAGTAGAATTTTGGATAAAAAGGGATACTGTGGGAACATTTGTCGCAGTAGCGTGTTTCCACGACTATGTTTACTGCATACATAATAGGCGCATCGCGTAATTGGATTGAATCCCTGGTGCTTTATGGTTCTTCGTTTGAATTCCAGGGTTTTACCTCGATTCACTGTCATTTTGCCGGCTGAGTGGAGGAAGCTTTTGTCGCCCCACCCCTCCCCTAATACCGGTCGACGACGGTACCCTGGTTTCTCGCTGTATACCTTAGCTGTCACAGTTGTCGCGGACTCCTCCCACAACTAGTTTAGCACGATGGGATAATGGGGTATGCAATGAGAATAAATTACTACTTTTTCGCTACTCTTTTTACGACTCTATTTCGTTTTGAAAACACCGCGAGAAGCAAAGGGGACAATTATTAAACGGGACAGCTCATGCTAATTTTGTGTCTCTGCTGAGGCATTGTTAGAGGGCTTTTATCGCCAGAATTGTAGCAGTTCTCGTTAGCTGCTATTGTTGTATTATTATAGCGGCTGTTATTGGTCTAGGGCTAGGGGCATTGTTTCTGTTGTTTGTTCTGTTGTTCAGTTGGTATCGAGCCATTTATTGGAGACCTTACCATAGACTGACTTAAATAAACGTTAAAGTTATTTCTAACTTAGGTAATAACGATTCAATGTCCAACACGGAGAGAGAATGAGACACTGCTCACCAAACTGTTGACAATCAACTCTGCACGAGAGAACCATTTATTACAAGCTCCACCAATCAGGAATGAGATGTTTTTGCCAATGATGGTAAACTGTGGGGAAGTAAGAGTTCCTTGGGGGTCGTCCCCTTGAGAAAGTCCGGGCGGGGTTTCTTTAGAGGGTCGGTCTTCAAATCCCCCAATCCACCAGTCCCCTTGTTGATTGGCAGGAGAGGAGTAGCCGCGAGCTGTAGGGTTATCACCATAGGTTGGCTGGTTGTTGAACGCTGTGCCAGTCTCCCAGTCTCTCAGCCAGCAATTCCATCTTCGAAGTCGAACTTGCAAACTTCGAGGGAAAAAAATCTCATGTTTAGCAGTGTTTGATTAGTTAACAAACAGTATCATCATAAATAAATTCAGTAGAGGAGCTGGTTGGTTTGTCGCAATCATAACTAATGATTTTTGTTATTTTCACATTCGAACGTTTTCTTTTAAGGTATGGTAGAAACCAATCAGTTTGGAGGATTTTCTTTGCAGGCGAATCTATATTTACGATCGCTCGTTTGCAAGCCAAAACTAAAGCCTCTTCGAAGTCTTTGGGTCAGAACATTTTCCCAGTATAGACTGTCCACAGACTGTTGGTTTATTTATTTATTTATTTATTGATTGATTGATTGATTTATTCTTGCTAAATTGATCTTTCCCCAGCCCCACTCCCACGTGCATCTCACTCGCTTGGTTAATATTTCGCTAAGCTTGTGATCTCGACGAACTCAAGACAAAATAGATGGTACACTCTTCCCAGTAGAATTATGAAAGGATAACAGGATAAATGTTGGGTGAATTGAATTCCAGACAAAGAGAAGGCCCACCTTTAGTTGGTGATCAAGTTTGGATTGTCATGTTCTTTTTGTGAAAGAATTGTGGTTAACTGGCTGCTCAATCTTTTTTTTTTTTTTTCATAATTGGGGAGAGAGGACAGAGGAGTGGAAAGAAAAGCAGGAGAGAATATTTTTCTTTTGAACCTAAATGTTCATACGGGAATTCTCTCTACAACCATTTAGAATTACATTCTCAACACATGTTTTCTTTTCTTTTCAGTACCTTCACACCGAGTGCCAGCGTATCCCGGTTTACAAACACAGTGATAAATGGTCCGCACAGGGTCGGGAACACAGGCACCGTTCTTCCGACAGAGACTTTGGCATGGCTGCAGTTAGGGAAAAAAAAGTACAAATCAAAATGCAATGGGTTTGTTGTTTGAACTTTGTAGTAGTCTTTTTTCATATGTGTGTCTCTTGCTTGACGCTAAAAAAAAAGAAAAAAAAAAACTTTTTTTCTAGGAATGGGATATGGAGAAAGAGCATGGACTTTGAAATTGAAAAAAAATCACATACCTTTAGGCAAGTCTCAACAAAGTTTATGGCTTATTCTGAATTTTAACTAAAACCAATCTAGTGTGATACTTTATTTAAGGAACTTTATGTTGCGAACCGTATATTTAAAGACTATTTCCTCAGATTTTGACCCACCAACTAACTGCAAATGTTTGACACAATTTATCTCCAACAGCATGTTTAAGCATCATGTATGTATACATATATACATGTATCAGTTTTAGTATACTTTTGAGTCTGTTTCCGAGGTCATCCCGGAGTCATGGCAAAATCGAGTCTAAGATGGGTGGTCCAAAACTGCAACTTATTAAAATCACCTATGACAGTTTGCGGAATGTACGACCCTATAAAATAGACCCTCATTTACCAACCAGCTGGAGAAACCTGCAATCTACCCTCCTAACTTCAATGTCCTTCAAGTTAGGGAAGGGAATCTCCTCTCTCTCTACACTATCGTCATCGAAAAACCAAAAACTAAAGGTCCGGACATGCTTGAGGAGAAATGGCAGCTGAACAGGCCACATTCGATGGCTGAGATCAAGTTGTGGATGTAAGAGCACACTTTCGTCTTTCTGGATCGAGCCCAATTTTCAAGTAAAGAGACTTTGCAGTGCTGCTCTCTCTATTTACATTTCTATTGACACTACACAGAAAGCCAAACATTGGGCGGAATTCACCCGAATACAGATCGACGCACGATGCTTATACTACAGTATAATATCAGTTTTCGGTATTCAGCGACGCCTAACGCGTTTCACCTTAATATACAATAGTCTGTCATTTATTGTGTTGGGAATATTGGCGTCGTTGACCTCCTATAAGCTTTCGTTATATATATAGCTTATTCTGTACAGTCGCTCAAAAGATGGCAATAGCTATTTAAGAGAAAACTTCTGTTCATAGTTTGCGAAGATGTAAGTGGCTCGGCACTGCTTTGTCAATGACAAACGTGACTAGCTTCCCTAGCATCCAAGTAACTGAGCAGTCAACCAGTACTTTCAACCAGTCAATTAGTCGATACTTGATTCCAGAAGCAACTCAGAAAATTTCCAATTTTGAATGTTTCAAGTTTATTGATTTCAGTTTGGAATCGCTTTCGCTTCTAAGTCGTTTTGTTGACTTTGTAGTACCTTGTTTGTAGTCTTGAAATGACAGCAGTGTCAGTACCAATTATTAAACTGCACCATGGACAATACTTTGTTCAAGTTTTTCTTTTGATCGTGGAGTGGCATCACAAAACTTACTGTTTCCCTGTGCTCATAAGTTCGTCTTCTGATATTACTATATATATACGGATACTCGTCGGTCAAAATCGTACGTGAGTACTCACCATGGAGGAAACAATGTATATTTGTTCAGGAGCGTGTGGCTTTGACAACGGCAGCCACGCACAGAAATTAACAGATAACTGTGAGCGTGGGTGCTTTTCAAAATCGTAATGACATCGTGAATATAAATACCTTGCGTAAATTTTAACTAAATTGCTACTGATACGTTGTATATTTACTGACCCCTGCCGCCTTTTCCACAGCTATCACAAATTGTATTTATGACGCATTTGTACAATTTGCAATAAAATGGCAAGATCTGGCAGTTGTCACGTACTTAAGCTGATATAAACAGCTGAAAATGGCTTCTAACAAATCACCTTGATAGGCATTGAGAACGTGACTCCTTCTTCATCATTGAACTCTGTATTTTCATCGACAATAGAGTGTTCATTCAGTTCACAGGTTCCGCTGTGCTCATCTTTAGAAGACACTTTGAAGTTCGTGGAGGAACACCAGTCTGTTTCTATACATGAGCGAGTGCACGATATCAGACTGGGTGATTCAAAGCGTTTAAAAACGTGGCCATAAAGACGCTTGTTTTCCTTTGTCTCAAAAAATGCTGAACGATAATATGCGGGGTCTTCTTCGTTGCTGAGAACTTACGTAGTTATCGTCCTTTGAAACAGGATAAACAATAGAAGGTGTTTGACCTCCATTGCCGGCGAAAACCAATACCAATTATGGAGTTTAGAGCGGGTTTCAATTAAGTGTCGCAAAACCAAAACCACAGTACTCGCTCTAGCTAGCCAATCACAAGGGCCACAGATAATCCAATGAACCAATCAAAACTCGAAGTAATTAGGTGTAGCTGAAGCTAAGCGGGGGAAAACATGTGCGAGCGAGCCACGATTGGTTTTGGTTTTACTGCTGATTTGATAAAAAAGTGGCGCCTTTTTTTCTCTCAGTCAATCGTGTAGCGTAACAATGCAAAAAAAAAAAAATCATTTTGCAAAGTCATTCAAGTGAAAACTGATCTAATCAACTTCTCACTGGTTTGTTTGAAGAGCTGCAAGCGTAACACGGTTGAGGGCACAATGATTGGTCGTTCTCAGTTGAAGTGATACTCGGAAGTGAAATGGTCTGCAGCAAGCAACTCACGTCATCTTTTATTGTGTGCCCCAATTATTAGCTGAGTTCGTAGCTAGCTAGAATTCGAAGACAAGGTGGAGACAGTGCATGCGACAATTTCCGAAGCCTTGTTTCGTTTGCTATATTTCAAACGAGTTTACATTGAAGAGACGTTTCATCCTCGATGCAAAAACTTTCAGTACGTGTTAATTCAAACAAGATGGAAATGATTTTCTTTGACCGTTATTGTTGCCTCAGCAACCCTATTTTGTAAAACAGGCAAGGTTTGAGCGTAACTCTTTATGCCTTAATTACAGAGAAACTCATCAAGCCTCGATTCACTCGGCTATTTCAATCTTGCTGGAAAGGAAATGCACATTGTAGAATGCAAAAACTTTCAATACGTGTTTCTCTTATCAAAACAGAAAATTTAATTCTACAGTTGTTTGTTTTTGACCATTAACGTTGCCTAAGAAACCCTATGTTGTAACGCAGGCAAAGTTTCCAGCTTAATTGTAAGCGTCTAGATTACAGATCTTATACCAGTTTTTTTTTCTTTTTTCTTTTTTTTTTTTCATCTTGCTGGGAAAAAAAAAATATGCTTTTCACATTGTAGCATGCCAAACTTTTGCTCGTGGTCGCTGTTTATTTATTCATCTGAGACAGCCGTAACAGTAACAGACAGCTGTTCGTCTTTAGCACGGAACGGGATGCCCTGGCAATCATGTTTTACCATGAGGAGAAATTCACTTTAATTTCACGGTCTAATTTTTCGCTCTAAGTACATGTGTATTTTTACGAACTCTCTGCTTTTTTGTTTGTTTGTTTGTTTGTTTTTTTGCGAGTAATGCTGAAAATTTGGCCATACTCCTGTCGTAGCTAACACGAATGGCTTCCTAAGATAGCATCATCTGCGAGTCCACTTATAGTAGCTAACTGCTATATGTGTCGTTCTACAAAATACTGAGAAGCTCCTTAATGAAGGGGATCTAAAGTCTAACGACTAAGTAGTGTGTTGGTATAACAAAATGGCTTAACTTCTTAACATTTCGTTGTTCAATTCATCGAAAATGCATGGTCCTATTTTGGGATGCTATACGTTACCAAAACGTTCGGTCGCGTCTCATTTGAAACCGGGAACGAATTAAAGCAAAATTATATCATCAGAGTTTTGAGCAAGTTACAATCGCACAGCCCTCCATAAAAGTAGCAGGTTATTCTTGTCAAGTAACTGTCGTAAGTAAAGACATTTTAGATAACAAAAGTAGCATAGATAAGTCAGATTCGCGGATAATCCATTTTATTCCACATAAGAGTTTAAAATAATGTTGTATCTGTTTAAATTTATCACCTTGATAAAACGGTGGTCAATGCCTTTCCCTACTCGTTTAAGTTCATTTGACCTCATAGTTGTTTTTATTTGTATTAGATACACCATGCCAATGCAGTTAATTTAGGCTACAAGCACTCTGGATAGCTAATGCCGTCAGGTTCACATTATAGTAAGCTTCTTTTGTTGAGACCCTCTTCATCGAGAAAGGTAACAACATGAAAGTAAAATTTTCTCCTTCCAAATAGACTTGACAACAGAACTTCCAATTCACCGTCATTAATTTAGACTTCTTTTGTTATGTAATGAAGTTGTTAACAACACATTGTTTTTGTGTGCAATTTATGTCCACCGAGTTATGTTTCACACCATGATTATTTACAAAAACCAGTAGAGGATGAAATTTGCAACCTTTTAAAAAGTAAATAGTGTTAAGAGTCCACAAGCACGTTGTGTAATTGTCATTAGTTTCATTAGGAAAAATAGCCACGAATATTCAAGAGCGGTTTTCATTTGAGTGTCGAAAGTTATTCGCATGCATTTTTGCTTTCTGTTTGTATTGCTACATAACGCGATCGGCTGAAAGATTTCCCGCCAATTTCTCATCCAAACAGAAGTAAAACCAAATCCAACCATCATTCGATGCAATTCTTTTCTTCCTTTTCATTCGCCGAGAGCCCACCACGTGACCTACAAATAACTGCTCATGCGTAGTATCGTCTAAATGTGTTTTGCTGCAACTGATATTCTGCTTATGAGTGATTAAAACCATGCTCTCGGGTGAAAAATGTCAGATCGCTTCTCTAGCTTAGCTATCAGAGAAAACAAACCTTGTGATCGAATGATAAATCAATTATTGAACCAAGTTGTCGCAAATTAAAACATCGTTTTGTCAGTGTCTCGCAGATCAATTATTTGCTCCACCCTTCGTCTTCAGCAAATAATTGATCTGCTCACCACCGGCAAATTACGATATTTTGCTCAACCTCGTCCAATAATTGTTAACTCTCTCGCTTTCACGCCAGCTGCATGTTTTTGCTTCAAGTTTTGATTGGTTTTGTGGATTGTCTGATCGCCTAGATCACGCTTGGATAGGCGCTATAAAAATACTATTTATTATTATTATTATTATTATTATTATTAACATTATCATTGTCATTATCATGATTATTATTATCAAGATGATGATGATGATGATGATGATGATGATGATTATTATTATTATTATCCATAGTGATTACCTACTCTGTTGAGAAACCGCTCTATTAAATTAACTTGATCTGTATTTTCTCGGTACTTGATGTCACCATGTCACCAACGCTTTTTTTCTTTTTGAGTTCTTCTTTCTGATGTTGTTTTTTGTCTGTCTTTGTTTCTTTTTCTTTTTTGTTTCTTTTCTTTTTCCAATTGCCTTTTTAGTGAAAACATTATAATCGGATGGTTCCGGTGATCTTGATTGTGGAAAATTATGATATCTTTTGTAAAACATTTTTACCTACAAAGATAAATACAGATACAACGCTAAAAACTAGAAAAATTATCATAAAGCAGAACATTTTCTACTTATTGTAGGTTGGGTGGCCGTTAGGAGATGTTACAATGAAAGTAAAAGGAGACAGCCGTTAATTGTCAGGGTTTGTTATTATTTGCTAGTCTAAGCAAAATGTCAGTCATTAAGTTTTGTTCCTCTGTAGATTGTTTTAAATCAAGATAAAAACTCTTCTATTTAATAGGGCGTTTTCATCATCGGGTTTTATGTACAATACTGTAAGAGGCAATGAGACCTCGATGTGATAAATAATGCGTTTTCATGAACCCATTTATCATTATTTATGCAATTGATAAGCTAGGGCATCTTACAGCGACAGTTTTCCTTGCGTGTCATGCACATTTTGCGAAAAAACTTCCGTTGTGAAGAGAAAGTTTGTCCCTGCAACATGTTGCGTGAAATTCAGCAGGTTTGAATTTGACGGTCACGAAGAAGGGACAAAATGAAAATTGCCCCCGCTACAAAAAATGCGCCCAAAAAACTTTATTATTATCAATACAACAATAAATAAAATAAACCAATTGTCGGCTTTCATGTGACCTCATCATTTTCCAAAATAAACCAAAGAACGCCAATTTTTCTGACGTTTCAGCTAGTTTCATCAGATTTTAAGATTTCCTAATAACTTGACGTTTTTACAACGTCTAAGCTCAATAGGTAGACTATTGTCGATTGTGCTAGCATAATGTTTGGCATAATTTAGCAAACCGAGCATAATTTTTAGCTTTTATCTAAATTTAGCACTGCCGTAGCATAATCTGGCTTTTCTGGCCTTCGCGACATGACGTAATTTCGTTTTGAATATACTTCTTTTTAGATGTTCTGTTTCTAAAACTTCTGTTACCGCTGTCTCCGGGCCGCCTGGAGTCGGTGCGATGTTTCTTGGCCTTGAGCTTTACGCACACGGCTCACCAGTGAGGTTACTGCGCTCTAAGATCTAGTTCAGATAGTTCAGCAGCTCTTACAGAGTAGCTTCAATCTCTTGGGAGCGTTTATTAAAACCGTCTTTAAGAGCGAATTAACCCTAATTTTCTCTACTACTCATCCGGACACACATCGTGATTAAATTGGGCGCGTTGGACAGCCAAGCCAATGTGCCATTTATTCAATGTCAATAAATGTTAAAAGATTGGAAAACTAAGTGCACCAAAGCCGGACACGAAAACTCTGAAAAACCAACAGGTGGAAAAAATAAGGGAACCCGGCCAGGGCAGTGGTGCCACCCTTGGGGTTTGGGGTATTCTAATTAAACGTAGTATACATAAATATAGTAATTTACAGTGATTTAAAACTAAATAGTATCACCTTCTCTAGGCTATCTAATCTATGTAAATTTATTTCTTTGTGCCTTAACAGAACGAAACCCCAGGGGAAGGGCTCCCCCAACTCCACCCCCCTCCCCCCACCCTGTAATGTTTAGATGAGGCTCTGCAAGCACAGAAAAAGTCCCCCATTGCTTAAAACTATGTCTTTTGAAGCGAAAATATAAATAAGCAATTGGTAAGGACTTAAAACTGACCAGACCTTGAACTACTGGGACTGTCACTTGACCATGCATACAAAGTATCAAATGCTTCTGTTTGCCAAATTTCAGTCTTTTTTTGAAGAAAACGCGACCCTTTGATTGCACTGCGTGAACTACCCTTCCCTTCCCCCCTCACGTGGCATTCCGTCTAATTTTGTGTGTGTTTAAAAATAAACAAACAAACAAACAAGATAGTCAACTTTAAATTTGGTATTGAAATAAGAAAAAGTTGAAGTTCTTAGACCGACCAACACGGAGATACGAACTCTTGAACCCCTAAACAACGGGGGGACGAGCGTTCTGTCCACTGAGCTCGGGAGAGACTTTTTAAAAGAGTTTTTGCAACAAATTTGGTGAAAATATAACTTCCTTTACGGACCTGGGGCCCGTTTCTGGATTAGGAAGGTCCCGAAAAGTTTTCGCACCCGGAAAGCGGTAGCAAAATCTGAAACATTATGATTACACAGAGCTGTTTTATTCACATATTCTTAATATAAACAGAGGTTCCATTCCGTACAAGAGATTTCAGGCGTATACACCTCGCTGTCTTTAAATACCGATTAACTGAAAATGGCTTATTTGGGCCGGAGATGTTGACGGGGCTTTCGAGAAACGGGCCCCTGGCCACTGGAGTTAATCTAAAAAATGGCAGATTTTTGGTGAGTTCGCGATAGAAGACCGGTGATTATTAAAAGGTTTAGGTCCAGTTTTTTTTTCCTTTTTTTTTTTTTTTTTTTTTTTTCTCTCGCTGCAGTACTCTGATACACATATTTCACAGTAACAATTTTTTCAATATATTTTATAATAAATAGTTAGAACATTTCATTACAGGTATTTACAATACAATATTTTAAATCATGATCCAGCTTAAAGAATTAAATTTACTTAAATTCAATGACAAATGCAGGTCTTTTACAGTCTGGTTCACTGATTGTTCAGTGCAGAAAAGCCGACGATTTTCGCCAATCCTCCCCGGAGAGTTCACGATTCTTTTGTCCTATCAGGAAACAGTGTGAACTCGTCCCCAGCAGTAAGAATATTCCCTCGTAAAACTGTCGCCGCAAGCGCTACAGTGACAAAATTTGAGGGTTAGGCTACTTCATGGAGACGGGAAAACATGTCATGAATTGCTTCCCACATGACTGAGTAAAACATTTTACATAACCTTTATATAAATTTAACGGAGCTATGAGACAAAAGAAGCAAGGAAATGACAGTCACCATTTCATGAACTGTGTCTACGGCTCGTTTACACCACAGGAAAAAACAAAAATTTGGGGAGGGCACTAAAAGACGTTGCCTGTGAACTTCAGTCCGAGGTGTTTGCATTACATTTAGTGGACAACAAATCCAGAAAACAATCAGCCTGACTAAGATCGAGTCCGTACTGCCTTTATAAGCAGTTATTTCTGTTGTGTAAACTCGCCATTGTCCAACCACCCTCCCCGGGGGGACTCCCATAAAAAAAGGACGGGGATGCTCGTCGGAAATTTTGAAAAGAACCCCTAAGAGATACCAAGATCCTGTTTTGTGGCGTGGCTTGAAATTGTTTCCAGCCCTGAGAGACACTAATTCTAAAACAAAACATCTGTCATATTTACTGGGCTCAATACCCTAAAAGGTACCACAAAAGCTCCCGCTGAGGACCTTCTCAGACTGAACACCCTAACAGCTACCAAATCTGCTTTTTTAACCCCCCCTCCCCCCCCCCGGTATCCACCAACTATCATCGCCCAACAAAGTCAGTGAAAACGTCTTCAATAGGTTTTTTCTCTCGTATTAACAAGGTTTTCTAGGGACAACATCGGGACGATATCGGCCTTCGACTGCGCTACACTCGATCCGTATTGTGTTATGAAATGTGTGGCAATCCCAACCCAGCGAGACAGACATTTCCCCTTTCTGCACTGTCTGTTTCGCGGAATAAGCAGTCCCTAAAGTAAGTCTCGGAAATATTTCACGGCATAACACGTAAACTGAAGCATGAAGTAAAACGAGATTTTTATCTCTAAACTAAAAACAGTTATATTATGGTGACCGGTCCCGTACGCTTTAAACCAGTTTTAATGATATCCTTTTTACACCAAGAGAAGATTAAGATAAGTACCTTGGTTTCCTCTTGTTTCACTCGTATTTTAAAACCTTGTAGCACGTTAATGCGCCCGTCATTTTGCTATACAAAAAGTTTCTCTCAAACAGACGGAAATCTAAACAGAATAAGCTAGTAAGCTAGAGGAAACAAAAATATATATATATATACTTGGAACTGAAAAGGACATAACAGGCTTCATACTCTAATCTGAGTAACGAGAAATAAGTCAGGGAAGGTAGGGAAATGGGGAAATGACTGAAGTCCCTGCCAAACGATCGCAACACCTAAATACAACATATCGCAACATTGTTGGCCCAACATTTGCAAGCTCTGGCCAAACGATCGCAAAATATCAACACAACATATCCCAACATTGTTGGCCCAACATTTTGTAGGTTAAAACAATTTACTCACAAACATTGACGAGAATTGGAATGCATTTTAAGCTCACAACTGATGTTGCGCGGGATCAATAATTTACGTTTGGTACAAATGATTAATCCGTTCAGGCAACTTGAAATTAAATATAGCTCTTTATTTTCTTTTCAGTGTAATATTTCTTGGTATCTTGCGAATTCAACTTGCACTCATTTTTGGAAACAACCATACAAGCGCATTACCGTGCTACCCCGCCTTCCCCCCCCCCCCCCCCCCTTAACTACGGTACAGCGACTAGAGCAATAATTTAATATCCAGTGTTGTTACTGTGGCAACACTCTTTTCTAATGAGCTAACAAGCCTCTTGCAGTTGGATATTGCGCAGACTCTGATGAACCCTGCTGCTGACCTGATGACTGTGGGCCTCGACTCTTCCGTCTGAGGAAATAAGGTTAGAGAATTACGACACGCGATTCGTGCATGTTTCGATGGTGTAGAGCAAACTAGTAAATTTCACGCAGCGAAAAGCGCTGTGTTTTATATGGTTTATTAAACTCATTGTGAAGCAGTCCGTGCAAACCACGTGGAAATCAACCAATCAGAGACCGCATTGCACGGATCGGCAAGGTTTCAAATTCAAATCAGTGTAACGGAAAAGTAATAATGATTTACAGCTTACCCTGTTTTCGGTCGCTCACTGCGATGAGATTTGTCCCTTCGTTTTGATTTCACTTTAGTTTTACTGAGTAGAACACTAAAAAAGAAAGAAATATACAACAAAGGTCAATACATCACTACTAACATGCACACAAAAAGCACTAATACAGATCGATGGCTACTAGCAATAGGTTATTTTTATTAACCTACAGTTGAGATAAACCATAGCTCAAATCAAAATGTTTTGGTGTCTGTAAGCATTGACATCCCTTGATAGTAAAACAACCAAGTGTTCCGTAGCTTACTCGGCATCAAGGGTGAGGTCCTCTTCATCTTGAAGAGCAGCATCAAGAGCCGCTTGAACCTTGGGTGCCACAGCAGGACCTTCATAATCCCTGGTAGTCCTGTTAGGCATGTCTAGTTCGATCATGATGATATTCTCAGCCTTGGAAGGAACAAACAACAGGCATCGTTACCAAAACAACCACGAAAACAACAAAAAACAACAACAATAGTTTATTTCTACTTCATCTAAAATATAGTATTTTTTATCATATAGTATATTTCACGAAAAGAAAAAGGTAACAGGGTACCCGACTAACTATAAGAAACCAAACTAGTTAGGTGCCCATGTATTGCTAATATTGCTAATAATAAATATGTAACACCATTCACTGCTAATATCGTTTGAAAGTGACCAAAACAACAACACAAACAACAACAGGAGGAAAGGTCTAAGGGATTCTTCAGACCCGCAGGTTAATCTTAGATTCCCAACAACAGGGTTTGAATGTGCTTCATAAGCTGTGGCTACATTGACATATTCTATGTTGTTATACCTCCCCACTCAAATACGTTTTCTGATTGGATGAGAGCGTGTCATGTGCCGTGGTCAAAACTCACTAACTCCCCAGGGAAACAACAACTTGAACTTTCGACTCGCACGTGATCAGGTCGTGCTCCTTGAAACTGCGGCAACTTTGTGTGCCAGCCGGCCTCAAGCAAACGATTTTTCATGTTTTTTTTTTTTTTTTTTTTTTGAGTTGGGAAGTATTACAAAACACTAAATGACTGGCTACCCGGGAAACAGTTAGTTTTGTTTCCCCAAGACCCTCCATGTTTCGCCTCGGTCTCGGTTGGAGATTTTCCCGTAGAGACCTCACTCTCGGTTAATAAGTAGCTATTAATCAATTATGTTAAATATTGCCATCTTGTGATATTGAAGACTGCAGACATTGAGCAGGTGAGTCACGTAACGTTTCTACAACTTTTTTTTCACAGCGAAGACGTGTAAGAGTAGAGAACAATCTTTTGCATTTCAAAACGGTGTCCGATATGTTTTTGAGTTACTGAGTAACATTTCCAGGATATAACCTCGCAATGAAGTCACGTTAAAGGGTATTAAATTACACCATGAGGGTAATTTCTAACAATACGAAATGATGGGTTGTTTCGCTGATAGGTGTAGGTACCTTGTATCTCATGTGTCCGCCCATAGCCGCCGCCATTTTGGCATACTCGGTGATGGGTCGCCTGTTCCCAACAGCTGATACTGGTCTTTTGGCCATAGCTTGCTGGCTGCTCAATACAACGTGCAACATTAGAACTAGTCAACATAACAAGCCACAACAAAAGCAATCAGTAGAACGTGAATCAAAAGGATAATATTGAACCGGGTAAACTTTATGTGATTTTTTAAAAAGGGAAAAGTCACAGGGGCATTAGATTGCGAGCAGTCTCTCTGTTGCTTGAAAATCCGTGGAGAAGAACGCAACGAAGAACGCAACGAAGAACGCAACGCAGTCACGCTCGCACGGTCACTTGATTTGCTTTCTTCCCCACGGATTTTCGAGCAAAAGAGGGACTGCTCGCAATGTACAGGGGCATTGGCCAAAGCTGTTAACAAGAAACGACAAGGACTACCGCTATTCACTCTTAAAGGACCCTAGTCAGCCACACCTTTGTTTTTGTTCACAAGCGAGAGTTTGGCTATTATATTTTATTCGGAGCAAGTCGAAACATAACCACTAAAGATGATTAAACGTACTTTTAGGAACACAACTTACAGGAAAGCAATACGATTTCGCTTCACCATGTAATATCAATAATTTCGATGGCATCGAAAATGGTGGAGACTGACTAAGGTTCTTTAAATGAAAATACAAAGCAATCAAAACAAAACCTTTCCCAGTATCACTCTACAACGTACTTTATTAAAAAAAAAAAAAAAAGGACTAGGACTTTGTGTACGAGTCAACAAAGTGTCCATCACCTGCCATTCTGAGAAGAAGGTTTTAACTTCCACTCTTCGTTCTCTTCATCGTAACTCGCTCTGTTTGTTAATTTGACTTGCTCGTCTGGAGGAATGAAGTTCTCTATTATTAACGTTCTACAAAAGAAAAAAAGGAAATAATCACGGTAAATAGCTTGTAAACAAGGATTCCATAAGAATTATCTTGGGAAGAATTGACAGGCTACTTTAACAAATATGGTTACCACAGACATCAGTTTTCAAAATTCCCTGATTTTCACCTGAATATAAATATCGAATTGTCCCTCATTAGGGAAAAACTTCAGTGACATCACAGTAACCCGAAATGTTTCTTCCAGCCTTTAATGGAATTGAATCAGCCATGCTAAACTATTTCAGATTTTACTGACTTTCCCTCAAAATGTAATTTTTTTCCTAACTCAAGATAAAACCCCTGCCTTTTCCCCGACATTAAAGATTTTTTTCCCCTGAACAATTCCTGACCTGTGGCAACTCTAAACAAAACCTCATTTATTCTCAAGACCTGGAATCGGTTTCTCGAAAGCCCCGGAAATTTTTCGGGCCCGGAAAGCCATTTTAAAAATTAATCTGTATCTAAAAACTTCTTGTATAACGGAATCTGTTCATATTAAGAATATGTGAATAAAACAGCTCTGTAATCATAAGGTTTAAGATTTTGCTATGGCTTTCCGGGTGCGAAGTCTTTTCGCGACCTTCAAGAAACGGGCCCCTGGACTAACTAGACGTGTTATAAAACCGAAGTTTTTGTTTGTAACTCACTTTAGTTTCAGTTCCCTTGTCAGATCCTCCAGTGCTTGCTCTAACTCTTGCCTTTCTTGAATATGCGCTTCTTGCTGGTCAGAGATCTCCGACCGAATGGTTTGTAACTTAACAAACAACTGCAAGACAGATTTCAGACTAACAAGTTAGCTTTCTACGCTACTTTACTAGATTTTCCTTTCCTACGTATTGTATGCTCTTGAGATGCACCCCTGTGCTCTTGCGCTGTCGAAGTGACTGCTACACAGACATTTTTCTCAATGTGGTTTGCGATTTTCTGCTTGTTTTATTATTTTCCTCTAATCCGCTGAGTACAAAATGTAATTCAAAGTCTTGCATCACCAGTGGATTCTTCGATGATAGTCATTGCATTCACTGACCGTCCCTATAGCTAATATCAAATGTATTGTGTGATATCTGAATCTTTGAAGCGATGGCCACTCGAGAAGGAGAGACTGTATTTTATTAACCTTTTTTTTTTTTTTACCTTTTTCAGCTTCTTAGTTTTGCTATCCACTTCTTGTTGAAGCGATGTGAAAGTTTCTTTTACTTCCAGGGTGTTTTCGTCCTTCTCCTCAAGCTTTTGTTGCATTTCTCTTTCACGGCGCTAAAAATGAAATAGAATTTAGAGACATTTTGACAAATGTGAAAAGAATCTTAAGACAATAGTTTGGTATCGCGGTAAACGAACGAGCAACACCGATACAACATTGAAACAATAAGAATCGTGGAAATATTAACCCTTTAACACCCAAATTTCACAAAAAATGCAGTTAACCCTTTGACTGCCAAGCACGCATATACACGTCCTGAGTGGTCTTATTCTTTGTACCAATTGTGACGTCATCAATTTAAATGTCACCAGATATTCTTGATAAGCAGATAGTAGAGCTAGGATAGATCTATCCGCACAACAGTCGGTTTTGGATATCGACGCCATTCTGTCGTAGCAAATTGAAAAACAACGTTAACAGTTTTGGTTCAAAATGGTGGTAAAATGACCCGTAATACCTTGAATTGATCAAGGTCCCATTCCCAGGCTTTGCCTATGATTAACAACCAACTTTTTACGGCAGCCAGAAAGAATATGAAACGCAAAAGGTAGCGAGAGTAAAAGGGCTAAGAAAAAGGAAAGAAAATTGGTAAGAAAAAAATTCGGAACGGGCAAACGCAAAACAAAAAAAACAACAACAAAAAAAAGTCCAAAATTTTGGCTTATGCGCATGCACCAAATTACAATACTGTACACTTTTGTATCTAATCTTCGGGAAATCTGCCTTAAAAAGAAAAGCTTTTTCAGCAAAACTAAGGCCCATTTAGCGTCATGGCAGCCACAATAACTGATTTCACGGTCAAAAATAGCCTGCGTTGCAGCCGGACGTGTCATAAAATCTCCGATATAGTCCGTCTGCGAAACGGCTCCCAAAAGCTTGTTCTGATATCCTGCATGGATACACGGATCTGTGTATCCATTTCTGACTGGCTAGTTTATTACGCGCCTTGTGGTTGGTCATATTCTTGCGAAATATGTCACGCAATAATAACAATAGAGTGACAGGCCTACACAACTCCTATCCACGTGTATAGCCGCTTTGAAAGTTTTGCTCGAAATAGTGTATCCTTAAGGATCTGCCCCTTTTGTATGATACGGGGATCTTTGAATATTTCGCTAAGCAATAATCCTGTGTTTTTAGGAGGACATTTCCAGAGTAGAGCCGTTAGAGGTCATAGGTCTGTGTGGTTTCCGCTGTTATCCGCGTGTAATTTGTAAGAGTTTGACAACTCTGTCATTTGTACTGCAGGATATGTTTTAAGCTCTCTAAATGTTAGCTCTGGAGGGACAAAGTTTGAAATATTCCGCCAACATGTTGGTTACTTGCATTTTGTATTATTACGCCGGGCCCAGCAGTTTGATTAACTGTTGCAAGTTATGCTGCTCCTTATCACGGTTGTCATATTCATCTTTGTCCGGCTTCGTCAGAGAATATGGTCTTCCATAAGCGATCGCAATGGCGATATTACAACGAGAACACTGGAACCACGAGGCTTTTCGAACAGAGCATCTGCAGCGATCGGAAGGCACTGGAAAATCAAAGATTTACCGTAGCCCGCCGGCAAATTTACAAAAATATTTTGACCTCCAAGAAATTCGCGAAGCGAGTTTTCCTGTTCAGGTAGAAGATTATCGATTTCAAACTGCTCTCTCACGGATTTGAACGCTTTTTGCCATATCTTCTTCTGTTATTGCAGACATCTTATTTCCAACTCAAGTAGATTTGACGTTGAATAATGTACAAATGTGCAAATGTTCTTGGGATACACGCACACAATTATTTTTAGTATTACGTGATAGTTGCGTGATCGCTTTCGCAAGAATTATCCAATCAGAAAGTGCGTAAGAAACTAGCCAATCAAAAATGGATACACAAACTGCGGGATATCAGAACAAGCATTTGGGAGCCGTTGCGCAGACGGACTATACCGGCGGTTTAGACTGTCTGCGACGCAGGCTAGGTCAAAAACGGCATTTTTCGTGAAAATTTGGGCGTTGAAGGGTTAAATAAAAGCACAACCTAAGCCTCTGTATTTTTGGCAAAAATGTATAAGATCGTTTATCGGCCCAAAGTTTGCTCGTTATAGAAACTTACATAGGTAAATTGGACAGAATTATAAAGAAAAAAGAAAGTTTTGGAAAAAATTGTACTTTTCTCTAAGGAAAACAGGGCTGGGTATTATTGGAGCGAAATAACTTAAAGCTCGAATTTGAGCCCCTTTTCGCTGGGGTTGAAGGGGATTTCAATTGATTCTTCTATTCAAAAGAAGGTTCTAATTTTAATAAAGCCATCCGTGATGATTATATAATTATGTAGAGGCATTTTGGTGTCATCCTGAAAGACGAAAGCGAAATTAGCGAGCTCAATAGCTAGTACATGTCATTACCTGTTGTTCAGCGATCTGTTTCCTTCGTTCCTCTAGCGCCCGTTCTTGTTCAGACGTTTTGTCGATAATACTCTTCCCTCCAACCAGTAATTTGCTTTCCATCATCTTTTAAGAAAAAAAAGACACAGAAACAAATCTTTAACAAGATGCCTTAACCCTCGTGTACAGGCCTTATCTTGTAAGCTTAGTATATAATTAATGACATTAACCAAAAGCTCAGAAGAAAACGATCCCATTCCACTTTTAGTTACCGTTGTTATAAATCAACTTACCTTGATTTTTGATTTTAAAGCAGATTGTGCTTCTTGTTGCTTTTTCAAAAGGTGCGCCCTCTTTTGAATTTCACCCATGAGTTTCTCTTTTTCCTTAAAAAAAGAAAAGTAGAGAATGAGTAATAGTAAAAAGTGATATCAACTGAAAAATTCTTGTGTTAAATAATCAATAGCCTTCATTTGGCGCGAAAATATGCTCGAATATTTGTCCGCGGACATTATCTGTTCCGAGGAGCAAACAGTTTTCCGAGAACGTAGCTCTAGGAAAACTGAGCATATTTTCGCATCAAATAGAGGCTATTGTGTTTATTATCCTATTAATAATTTTTGCAAGACGCACAGTTTTAAAAAATGGGAAATATCACTCAGATATTCCACAGTTTTAGCTGGGGATTATAGATAGAAATCGAGAGCGAAAATCTAATTGTCTTAGTATAAATCTACCAGTCGTTCAAAACTTTATCTCAATCCTCTTCACAGACACTTCGAAAACGCCAAGAAGCGGCCGTTATTTTGTTAACAAGGGCACACTGCTACGCTACTCACTATCTATCACAGAATAGATAGTGAGTAGCGTAGCCAATCAGAGAACGGCATTCGTGATAGAACCGGCGCTAGTAGATTTATACTAAAACTCGATAGAAACACAGTGCATGTTCACAGGTGAACGAGAAATAAATCAGCGCGTGGTGGATGCACACCTCAGCCATCATTGTGTGGTTATCCTGCAGAGATTTCTTGTCTTCTTCAAGCTTGATTTTATCTTCTGTGCTCTTCGATTCTCCTTCCTCGCCTTCTTCGTCTTCTTCTTGGACGATAGAGCCTTAAAAGGCAAACAAAACAAAACAAGACAACAATATAGAACTAAACAATAAAACACCTTCAATACAACACCCTTTTCAGGTTTTCAGATTCTCAGATACTGTAGTTGGTAAAAACGGTACAGAGCTTCCAGCAGCAGCAGCAGCAGCAGCAGTAATACAAACTAGTAGATTTTTTTTTTTTTTCACATATTAAAAGCCAAACTTAATGAATACATAGCCTATCATTAGTGCGAGGGATCATGACCGCGGCAAGAAAACAATGTCCATACACCATCAAGCCGCAAAATACGGGCGAGAACTCAGCTTACCAGAAGCTGAAGTGGCAGAGAATGAGCCAGCTACGACCTATGCCCGAAGGGTCAAGCTGAAAGCCAAACACCAAGCTTTAGAACAACTCAAGAGCAAATGGGAAGAAAAGCCTTTGCATGGTCAGTACCCAAAAAGAACAAAAGAGAAGGATGTAGACCAAGACAAAACCCACAATTGGCTGAGTACACCTGGCCTCAAATCAGAAACAGAAGGTTTCATTATTGCTGCCCAAGATCAATGCATTAAGACCAACTATTACCGAAACAAGATCCTGAAAGATGGCACCGACCCAATGTGCAGAATCTGTGGGCAATTTCAAGAAACAGTTGACCACCTTGTCTCCGGATGCCCTGAACTTGCCAAGACAGAGTACATACAAAGACACAATAAAGCTGCAGCATATCTCCACTGGACAATATGCAAACACTATAACATCAAAGTACAAGATAAACACTACGAACATGAACCAGCTACTGTGACAGAAAACCAAACAGCGACTATACTTTGGGACATGCCAATCCAAACCCACAAAGAGATAAAAGCAAACAGACCAAACATAATGGTGAAAGACAAGAAGGAAAGAACCTGTCTGCTTATCGATATGTCCATCCCCACAGAAAGGAACACCTCCTTGAAAACAATGAAAAAACTCACACAGTACAAAGATCTTGAGATTGAGATCGAGAAACAATGGGGAATGAAAACAACAACTGTCCCAGTAATCATTGGAGCTTTCGGGCTTGTCAAGAAGGGAACAGAAAACTACATCGGCAAGATCCCAGGCAATATTAGAATAACAGAGCTACAGAAGACAGTCCTCCTTGGAACTGCTCACATACTTAGGAGGACTCTATCCAACGAGTAATCCAGCAGACTTATGACTGCCCTAGGCTCACGGATTGAACTCGGCACCATAAGTTAAAAGCGGCAAGACTTTAAGGACTTATAAAAATAATAATAATGATAATGATAATGATAATGATAATGATAATGATAATGATAATGATAATGATAATGATAATGATAATGATAATGATAATAATAATAATAATAATAACAGAAACAAACGAACGAACACAAATTACAAACGCGTTTTTGCTGCAGTTTTTTTTTTTATGTGCGTTGAAAAAGTGCACGCTGTTATCGTTTCTCTGTACTGCACCGCGTGTACCGTAGTGAATGAATCTCGTATTTCTCATCACCTTTTGCATAACAATATATGATCATTGACAGGAGAAATTAGATGCTGATCACATTTGGATTAAAAGACCAATGAGGGGATATTTTCAATCATTTCTCTACCGCACAGAATTACTTCCTAATGGAAAATATCAATATTCCCTGTATTTCATTGGGACTAGCTTGCAACTATTGGTTGTAACATAGCACGGGCTAGTCCTACCTAATTCCTATTGAGCCATCATGAACGAAATCTCTATGTACGCACGGGCGTGCGTATATAACATGACGCGTGCATTTTCAATATAGCTGCAAAATTTCCGTCGAGTTTAGTGCAAGTTCCTTTTGTTTAAGTTTCGGCAATGTGAAAATAATATTATTTTGAACAATCCAAACTCTACTTCGTGCCTTTGACTTTTGAAATATAAATGACATTTGTCTCTTTTTAATGATATTCCCCCGCATGAGCCTCAATTGCAAGCTAGTTCCAGTCCAATACCGAGAATATGCTCCATTACAGGTGGGATCAACATAATAGTTTTTTAAGGGCCGATTTACACGGTACGACTTTGACGCATGCGGCAAGCTTACGACAGGCCTACGACATGACTTAGGACCATTTACACGCGCACAACATTTTCACTTACAAAATTATATATGCAAAAGTTTGCACCGCGATTTACGGAGCGCAAGTTCTAACAAATGGTAAACAAATATTTTAGCTGTCCTGCGCTTTGAAAAAACTCTCTAACGAGATGTTTTTCGCTTTAATCCGTTCAATACTTTTCGAGAAACGACTTCATGTGAATCAGTCAACAACAACTTCGTCCACCATTATGACGCAAGAAAAACGTCTCCTTCGTCCCCTACTCAGTAGCAATTTGTCACAAAATACGTCATTTTCTATCCATTTCGGCTACGATTCTCGCAGCGTTTTAAAACATGTTTTAAAATCCTACGACAATTTTTTTGACGTACACAACAGTCGTAACCGAGTTGTAGGTTTGATTTACACGAAACAATTCATGCCGTGGCCTGTCGTAAACTTGCCGCATGGGACAAAGTCGTGTCGTGTAAATCGGCCCTAAGGAGCAACGACACAAGAGGACACAAGAGGAGAAATAATTAAATCGAAACTGATAGACAAGGGCGTGAAGGACTGAGCAAGATGATTATGACCAATAACAAAAGAGAAACTTTTCAAAATTTGTCGCCGTGACGTTACTCCTTAAATTGTATATCTTTCTCAAGACACTCCTGCAATCCTCACCATTTTCCCTTTGTCTTCTTTTCTTCGCCTTCTTTGATCCTTCTCCTCCTCCACCGCCACCGCGCCTTTCCAGCTCTCTCTTTAACCTGTAAATAAAGTAATTGAGTCAGACCAGTTCAGTATCAGAAGCTAAGTGTGCGGGAGGCGTACCCCGGTCAAACGACGCTTGGGACAACGTCATATTGTGGCTTCCAAGCATTTTGCATGGATTTCTTAAGCCCCGTGCACACTGCACCGGAGAAATTTGAAAACGCAGCTTTATTTCTACGGTTAGGCCTACCGTACACACTAATCCGTCACGAAAACGAAGTTTTTAATCAAACCGGTGGAATTTGAAAACACCGGTTTTATGGAAGACACTTTGAAATGAGGCACCTTTTAAACATAATAAGGCACTTAATATTTGAGTATGAGAACAACTTTTCAATTCTAGTTTGCAGGCTTCACATCATAGCGTCCCATAGCCATCTCATCCCATGAGCTGCCTTTGTATTAGGGACTTGTCTTGAGTTTAGGGGCATTGTTTCTGTTGCAGTTTTCGCTGTGATGAGCCCGCGCTGCATGCGGTTTTCATATTGTTACCTATTAATCCCTGCGGGGAAAATTTTGCCATGTGCTATCAAAAACGGCGCCGCCATGTTGTTGTTTCGGTGATTAGCCGTAAACTGAGTCAAGTTTAAGCGTTCAGGACGGTATTAAGGACGTTCGCGCGAAAATTTTCCAACAATGATTTTTTTTCTGAGACTTTTACCACTGTAGGATGATGAATTGGTTATGTAAGAAATGTAAAAAAATGGGGGGTTACCGACTTCGTTTTGGAGGAAACATGCCCGGAAGAACACCCTAAATCGGAAAAAATCTGGCTTCGTTAGCGAATAAGGCCACAGTGTCTGTAAGCCCAAAAAATTGCAATTAGACCTCTGAAGTGAAATATTCTCTGCCAAATATTGTTTAAGTGAATTTAGTTAACTGGTGTGGTTCCTTAAAGAACAAATTCGCATTTAGCGACCACAGTTTCACGAGCCTTGCAGCCGCAAGATCGCTGTATTCGACGTCCCGTGGACAGAAATCTCGAAATTTTTTTAACTTCTCACGTTGATTTTTTGTTCATTTTTGGACAATGTGGGGATAAATGTAAATAAACTCTGTTTCTGGAAAGAAAAGTCGGGGTCACCAAACGTCCAAGATCGTTAAATCCAGGTAAAGCTATAGCAATGGCCATCTGCCCTATCATTGCTCATTTTATTACTTAGCGCGCGCTCTCATGCATGACGTGGCGTGTGAATTTATGTGCGCAGTAAGGATGCGCAGAAACATTTAGCGCGAACGTCCTCAATTCGGCAGTATACATCAACAACGTTCTACCTACTGATTTATCAATTTACCGATTGTCCATAAATCTGAGTTGGAACGACGTGTATGCTTGGAATTGATCCCGTCACAGCCTACTCTTCCTAAAACCAACATGAAGAGAGAGAACTCTGGAAACGTCACTGGTTTGAAATTTGAAAATCGTATTCGTAGTCAATCTTGTACTCGTAGCCCAATCTAAAGGTCCCTAATGTTCATTCTAATCTCTCGATCCGTAAATTGTCTCTTCAAGTAAAGTAGTTACTCACTGACTCAGTGATGTCACTTGAAAATGCTATCAGATTTTAATCGAGATTTTAGTCGTGTATCACTGAGAACTTTTCTCTTACTTTGCAATCTCCTCTTGAAACTCTCTCAACAAGGCATCCTTAGGATCTTCGTTAATCTTGGGCTTGTTTTTGATGTTCTTGGCGCGGTTTGCATATCTGCATCAACAAAGAAAAACGGCTTGATTAATTAACTTCTATCAATATAAATGACAATCATGAAAACTGCAGAAAGTACACAGTATTACTCGCGAGTAACGCGACACTACAGCACATAATCGTATCTAAGACAAAATTCTTGATCGTAACTGGTTCTCTGCGTGCCTATTTCTAATGGTGATAGGACCGAGTGGAGTCCAATTCGGTCTGTAATTATACGAGTGATTAACAAACTCGGACGACCGTGAAGCGGGAGTCTGATTTGCTAATCCAGAATTAGACGACGTGATGTTCTGTTACCAATATTAATGATGGTAGTAGGACTGAGTGGAGTCCAATTCGGTCTGTAATTATACGACTGAAAGTTAACAAAAGTCCGATTGTTAATCACAAGTATGATTACAGACAGAATTGCACGACACGATGTCCTGTTACCAATTAATCATAACCATTACAATTTCCCACAAAAGTAAAAGTTTCATTTGAAAAAAAGCTTTTAATAGTCGTTTTAAATATTGTAATTAAAAATATGGAGAATAGCTTTCAAAATGGCAGTTTAGTTTCTTTCAAAACAGTCACTACTGGAGACTTCACCTCCACAATTTTACAAAGTCAGTTTCTTGAAATGGTTACTATAGTGGTTGTAATCAATGTTGTGATTGGTAGATTTAGTGGAGAGGACTCAAAATGATTGGCTCATGTAACTGTCTGATTTACAGGTGTCCGATTACAACTTTGCAGATTAATTAGAGCAAAATACAGCCGTTTATGCAACAATCACATTTGAGGAAATTGTAATTGTTAATCATAAAAATCCCAATTTTCTCGATTGTGATTGATTTAAAAAACTCCTATTTTCCACTAATTCACTTGCCAAGTTGTTATTGGACAGTTTGTTATTGGATAGTTCTATAAGCCAATCACATTCAAAGTTGTAGTTTAAATTAACCAATCACATTCAAAGTTGTAGTTTAATTTCAGAGTGACATTAAACAATTTACGCCTCTTTTGTCAGTCTTTCAATGTAAATTTTCCCTTTTCTTTCATAACTTGGCTATTTTTCTTTTCTCGGAAATTGTAATTTTTATGATTAATTGGTAATAACACTTCGTGTCGTCCAATTCAGTCTGTAATCATATACTCGTGATAAACAATATCGGACTCCCGCTGCGCGGTCGTCCGATTTTGTGATTCCAGACCGAATTGGACTTCACTCAGTCCTATTACCATTACGAAATGTATTCCACTCGGTCCAGTTACTCACGATTACCAATCGAGCTCGAGGTCGTTCGATTTTAAAATTAAAAGGTTTGAATTAAACTCCAATTTTTGCGTCCTTTTTATATGATACATGTACCTTAATGTCGTTATTGTCTCCTCAAAATTATAACTTGCCGGACCCTGCAAGAACAACATAAAAATAAACTTATCGACTGTCACGGAAAACGCAGTTTTGCCGAATTCAGGAAACTAACATAGAAGATACCGCTCTTAAAGCTCAACCTCAGTGCTGAGCTGAAATTCCAACTATCTATTGCCGGTTTTCATATGACGTCATCATTTTCCAAACTAAGAAATTACCAATCCTTGTGTAGTTTTCGTTTCATCAGATGTAAGACCCTCTAATAACTTGACGTTTTGCCACGTTTAAGTCCGACAGGGCTCCTCAGTATGTAATAGAGCACGTCTGAATTTCCAAGTTTATGCGTTGCGTGACATTAAAATGGCGGCCCGAGAAGACTCTTGACTAGGTCAAAAGATGAGTTATTGCTCAAGCTTTTTCTAACTAAACAGTTCTTGCTCTATGAGAAGTGTTAATTTCAATGTGTCGGGGCTCTAGAGTAATAACGTTTCATTTCATTGGCAAAACCTAAGGACCGATGTTTCTGTTACTTTACGGCTGCCATGTTTGTGTCTCTCCGAGGGGCACAAACATGGCGACTCCATACAAAGCTCCATAAATTTGAGTGAAACACCTTTCCGAATAACGCGCAAGTGAAAAACTCCACAGATCTAACTCTCGGCGAGGTTGTTTATAAATCAATCATTTATCATATCCCAGTTTCTTGACTTCATTTATTGAATGGTTACGATTTTCATTTTTGATGGCAGACGTGACACTGCAAACCAGCCATTATGAGAAAAAGAACAGAACACTTACTATGTTGGCCACCATAACCGTCCTTGCGTTACCTCCCAGAGAATCTGCTCACAACAGAGAAAGAGGAATTTCGTCGGCAAAGAAAAACCAAACGAAACAATACGAAACAAAAACAAAACAAATATACATTATTGCCGCGACTGATAATACTTATATATTTAGCAAACATCCCCGAATTTGGCAATTCTTGTTAATGGCTTTTTTCATTGTTGAAAATGCATTCGTCATTCGATTCACCTTGTAGCAATCTTGTTAGCTTGGAATCTCTGTAAGGAATATGAGTACTCTTGCCATCCACCTAAACAAGAAAGCCGTAAATTAACTGATCGCTTAAGATAGACCATTTACTTTAAGTGTAGGGATAGACAATTTCAAAACAATATCTAACAGGCCTACTCAGACCAATCGTACAGAATCGAACATCCCTGACCATGCCCCAAAATATATTCAAAATACTTTCATAATTTTTTCTCTCTTGTGTGTTTAAAAGTGATGTTCAAAACAATAAGCACTACTTATTTAAATTCTTTGCATAAAATCACTTTTGACAGGATAAATAAAATTAACGGTTAACTGTCGCTTTCTAATAGAGAAACCGTTCATGTATTACACTGAAGTTCTCTCCATATTGAAAGCAGGTCCATTTTGTTTTGCTTGTTTGTTGTTTGTTAGTTTGGTTTGTTTGTCTTGGTGCTGTTGCTGCTGTTATTATTATTGGTTCAAGTTTCTTCATTTGTTTGTTTGTTTGTTTGTTTTCTTTGACATCTGGAACTGACTCATATCCTTTACTTCAATCTACAAAGTTAACCCAATTCACTCGGCGGTTTACTTACCAGCGCAGATATCACGTTACCGAGCGCAGAGAGTGATAGGTTGATTTTAGTAGCTTCTTTGAGTCTCTCTCCCTACCATGAAAAGACAAGAAAACGCCGGCTACAATAACAGCACAAAACGAACTTAACACACCAACAGTAGTTGGTAGTAGAAAGATTTCATGCCTATGCCGTTGTTTTCTTAGAGTCGGGGTACAGTGGGATATGACCATAACAGCACTTTTCTATTCGTTGACGAAACGTCGCCCAAAATGAAAATAAAAATGTTATAGTTTTCAGTATAACACACCGTTGTAAGTAATAGCAGAACTTACCGTAGCACCAGTCTTGGCCTGCCTTTCACTGCCAGCCAAGTCCACCATGTTCAGTTTACCAACCCGAATGTGACTCTCACCATCTGCACCAGGCTGTAACAGAATTCCGTAATATTCAACAGTTAACGGTCTCTCTTTTCCCTTTTATCATCTGTTTGGACATATAAAGCCATTTTGTAATTATTGGTGGTGCGGTCGTCACTTATGATGGAAAACACTTCTTACAGTTTACTTGGATCTCGTCCGCACTACCCTGGAAAAATCTGAAAATGGCATTTTCACTCTGAAGACGCATCACATGTTTGCCGTCCACACTAGAAAACAGATCAAATGTTTTCCGTCCACACTACGACGGAGAAATTTGAAAACACAACAATATCGCTGGCGGCAGAAACGTTCAATTCAGTGCACCTTTTAGCACACGCTAATATGGGATCCACTTGGCCACCCACTTGCTGTTCCCGCCATTACAGTCAAAATTTTGGATTTGTGTTTGAGGAAGACTCGGGCAGAGAAATCAAATCTATTGATTACCGTGACATCGTCGTTTCGAAAAGTTCCGTTTTCAATTAATTTTGTTTCAAACTTTTAGCTCTAAAAGTGGTCGCAGTCACTTACGAAAGGTGATCGCTAACAAGAGGTTCCGAATATAGTGATTTGACTTGGAAACTTTTGTTATTTTGAAAGACTGGTCGCTAAGGAGAGGTGGTCGCAACCAGAGGTTCGACTGTAGTTGTAATGTTATATTTACAAATTAAATAGAAAACATGTACCGTGTTTCTATCGAGTTTAAGTATAAATCTACTAGCGTTCTATCACGAATGCCGTTCTCTGATTGGCTACGCTACTCACTATCTATTTAAACAATAGAGTGTTTCTGTCGAGGAACTATGGACTGATAGTTGCCCCGCGGAAATTTGATGTTCTTAAAACAAATATTGCAAGAACATCAAATTTCCACTTGGGGCAACTATCAGACCGATAGTTCCGAGACATAAACACTCTGTTGTCTTTATTGTTCACAACTAAATTTTCTTCCGCGCGCCAGTTCAAGAATCATATCGAATTATTTTCAACTCTTTTAGATGAAAGCCTTAAACCCAAATGT